>NC_045621.1:59912352-60097352 GCF_009829155.1 Mustela erminea | reverse complement strand
AATAGCACATACCTTTTAGTATAAAGCTTGGAAATCAGTTCAGAAGATGGGACAAGATGATGTACAGATAATAGCATATAATTACAAAACTGTAGCATACTGATGACAAGCTGCTGGATAACAGTTTCTGAATCCCCAGGAAAGGCCAAATAGGTGAGTTGCCAGTGTGATGCAGACTCACCACTCAAAGAAGAATTCACAATGGTGGTATAGCTTCAACCCCGGAGGAAATAACGGAAGGCTTGAAAATCTCCTGGGACCAGCTGGCCTTACAGGATTTCCATAGACATTTTGTTAATGTGCATTTCCCACATGACTCTGTCTCCCGATGAACTGATAATGCTCCAGACTCTTATTACCTGAAACATTCTAATAATAATAATGGTATACATACTAATTATAGTAACATGTGGGAGGACACAATAAGGCTTGAAAGGAGGACCAAACCAGGCCCTGACTTGTTCTTCCTTTAAAGTCCGAATAACCTAACCAAAGGTTTAGGACGGGAAAAGTTGAGTAGCACTGAGAAGGGATCTGTGCTATGTGTTGTGCGCTCACCTACGTAATTTTCCACACGCATGCTAAACAAATGAGAACAATTCGGTTGGGGTCATAAGTTCATGGCTGGTCCTTGCTGCCCTAGTACAGTCCATAAATTACTTTCAGGTTTGCTGTATCAATACAGAACACCTGTACTGGCTTCAGCTATTTGGCGTCACAAGGTCTGCTTATAGTTAATTGTGAAACTTATTATGGGAACTCGGTGTTTGCTTAACTAGACACAGGTGTATTGCTTCTCCTATTGTAATATCACTATATATATGGCCTTAATTCTTTGAATAATCTTAGCACTGTTGGACATCCTCCTCAGTGCTCCTCCTGCCCCCATCTCTTTGTCTCTTAATTTCTTTTCACCATCCTCTTACCCTCACGTTCCTGGTCAATTTGTCACACCGGCTGCGACAGAAACATATGAATGTAATTCAAATATTCATATGATCCATTATTCTAAAACAGCAATCCCCAGCAGGGTTGTAGAAAAACTGTGTTTATATTTCCGCACAGTTAAAGCTTTCTGAATGCATTTTACAGAAATTTGCAAGATGGGCAAATTTGAGGAGATAATTTATGACTAATTTAGATAGTGAGAGAATTCCAGAGAAATTGAGGTGTTGGGATGCTAGAACTTGGGACTATGGAGAGATAGTATAAAGATACTGTATATCTAGAGACAATGGTCTTATCTTTCCCCTGGAGACAGTTATATACATTCCAAAGGGTTAGAGTGAGAACATTCATCCCAAGCAGCAAAGCACTCAGGTTTGTTTGTTTCTGGGTTTTTTACCTACATTATAGACCAGTATATGGAGAATAATATGTGGGTCTCATTGCTTCACCCCAGGATTAAGAAATTAGGGTACTGTGAAACCATGTGCTTATTTATTGTGTGTAAATAACAATTTTCTATTGCCCTGAAAACCTTGTATGTACATTCAGGGTAATAAAAAAAATAAGAAAAAGAGCCAAAAAGTTTCCAATTTTGTTGAAAATTATAGACCTATAGATTCAAAATGCTCAACAAAACCCAAGAACAAGAAACACAAATAAAACTACACTGAAACATATCTCAATTAAATGGCTTGAAACACATATTAAAGAGAAAAGTCTTAATTAAAAGCTGTCACAGAGAAAAGCAACCTAAGATACAGAGGAACAAAGATTAGAAAGACAGCAGATTTCTCAGTGAAAAACATGAACAATCCAGAAGACAGTGGATAACTATCTGTGAAGTGCTGAAAAAAAAAAAAAAGACATGTCCAAGTAGAACTCTATACTCAGTGAAAATATCTTTCCAAAAATAGAGGGGAAAGAAAGAATTTCCTTAAACATTCAAAAGCTGAAAGAAATTTGTCACCAACAAACCTGAGTTACAAAGAAAATTAAAGTTCTTTAGGCTGGAAATCCGGATCTACATAAAGGAATGAAGAGCACGAAAATGGTTAATACGTGTCTAAGTATGAAAGATGTTGTTTTATAATTTTAAAATCTTTTAAAAGATAACTCTCTGTTAAAAGCAAAACCAATTACAACATATTTTTGCTTTTATAACATATTTAGGAATAAAACTATGACAATGACTAAAAGACAGAAAGTAAAGCATATTACCTAAAGGTAAATTGTGAGAAGTTAAAGCAAGCATTATGTATTCTAAAACAACCATTTTAAAAAAGAACAAAAATGTTTTAGCTAATAAATCAACAAGGGAGTTACACTGGAACAATTTTCTTAAAAAAAAAAAAAAAAAAAAAAAAACCTGAATCCAAAAGAAGGGAGAAAATAAGGAAAGAATTCATTAAAGATTAGAAAGTTATCAGGACCACATGAACTCAGTTTCTAGGACAATTTAGAAACCATTTTCCCTTGTCTTATAATATTGTAATCTTTGATCAAACTATGAATCTTCAGTCTATAGTGAAGTCAATGGTCAATAATCTACATTATCGAACTATATCTCAAATGTGAAGGACCTTGAATTATTGTATAATCAAGCACCTCTTCCCAAACTGAAATACATTCTACGGGAAACTGTTCAAATATCTGTCTGTGTGTAACAAGCTGACTAAGAGTTAGAATCACCAGGGTACAATCTACTAAAAGAAAGTAGACATTTTCTTGGCGAGCAAAAGAATGAGTCCAAGAAAACATTTTTGAGCTACTGATTTGTGTTAGTCACTGCATTTCTCTCGGAGGGTACCGTGGAACTCACTTCAACCTGAGCCTGCCCATGGATTCATTATCATCTGTACATGATATTTGATTGCAAAGTCAGCATTCAAGTTAATAAGGTGACTTTTCCATAGACCTGGGATGATAGATAGAGGTTAGGTTTTAAAATAATTCAGAAAAAGGGGTCAGAATACAAATCATCAAATATAGTCACAATGTCCAGGGGGAAGGAAACTAGGGAGACAGTATTAGTCTGTGGATTCCTTTCCCCCACATCCTCAACAACCTCACTAACCCTCTCTGAATTTGCCTTTTCATGAGAAATCAGTGAAACCATATGACTGGCTAGGAACAGCTGACTTATTTTACAGTGCTAACCAACTGGCCCACCTGTGTGGAATCCTAACTGCTGGATTTCTGCCAAGTACATCATACCTCCTAAGTAGCAGCTACAGCAAATTGCCCCGTCCTCCAGGCACTCTTCTCAGTACCTGGCAGATTGCTGGTAAGAGAGAACTGGAACGAGACAATTTTGTTATTATGGGTGTTGAATCCATGATCCCTGCCATGATTAGCACTATTCTATAGCCCACTGAACAAACCCATGAAGCAATGGAGTGATAAGAAAAGGACTGGAATTAGAACAAACTTTGAACAAACTGTTTAATTGTCCTCTGAGTGATGTTTTGTGTTCATAATAGATGATCCTTGTTTGGGAAGGTTGAAATTTCAAGTCCAAGTAGGTAGCGTTTGAGGTAGCAGGGAGAAATATTGGAGAATAGAAACAGGTCAACGATTTCATTTGCTAACAGGAGAACCATTTTCTAAAGAGAGGATCACAATCATAATTGTCTACACAGCAGTCACTCTCCTCTTCCTTACTCCTAACAGAATCCTCATTTTGTTTGGGCACCCATGATCTCTTCCGGCCACACTCAGAGAACGCTGGACCCATCCCCAGCCAGAGGGCAAGACTGGTATAGTTTAAGCCAATGATTACGGTCCGTTCTCCTTGCCAGGTATCTGTTTAAAAAGGAGTATATGACACAACTTTGGCCAGAAACTTCAGAGGAAATCTATTTGCAAGGTGGGGGAGGAATGCTCTTCATTCTTAAGACAGAGGAAGCAATGTTCCTTTTACTCCACTATCGTTGAGCATGAAGTCCACACATGCAGAGTGTGAGCCAAAAGACTGTTAAAGAAATGGATCCAGAATTGTCCTTTATTCTTCCTGAAGGCTGCCCTTCCTATGGACTTCTTTTTATGTAAGTCCTTACTTCTTGGGCTGCTTGGATAGGAGTTTTCTGATATCTATAGCAGGTATCAGGCTGATACCATTTTTCACCCCACTTATTTCACAAAGAAATAAACTTTGGAGGTAATGTGAATTAACCAAGGCCAAAAAACTAATTAACAGCAAAGCCAAGGCTAGACCAGCAATCATTGGTCACTCACTCGCTGGCTGAAACCCAAAGTTAGTAACGGAATATCAAATTTAGATGCACCCATATACCCATGATTAATCCATGAATAATAATCATTTTTACCTAAAGAAAGCAGAATCGCCACTACTTTCTGAATTATCTGTTGTTGTTCTTTTTTTTTTTTTTAAGATTTATTTATTTATTTGACAGACAGAGATCACAAGCAGGCAGAGAGGCAGGCAGAGAGAGAGAGAGGAGGAAGCAGGCTCCCCACTGAGCAGAGAGCCCTATGCAGAGCTCCATCCTAGGACCCTGAGATCATGACCTTAGCTGAAAGCAGAGGCTTTAACCCACTGAGCCACCCAGGTGCCCCTGTTGTTGTTCTTTTTGAGTATAGTTAATGCATGGTGTTGTTTTACCTAATTTTTAAAGATTTCTTACAAATTCAAACAGTGTTAATAATATGCACCTACAGGGTGATATTCAAAAAATTCAAGAATCGAGGGATGCCTAGGTGGCTCAGTTGGTTAAGCAGCTGCCTTCGGCTCAGGTCATGACCCCACCGTCCTGGGATCAAGTCCCACATCAGGCTCCTTGCTCGGCAGGGAGCCTGCTTCTCCCTCTGGCTCTGCCTGCCATTCTGTCTGCCTGTGCTCGCTCTCTCCCCTTCTCTCTCTCTGATAAATAAATTAAAAAAAAAATTCAATAATTGAGAGGACAGGACTAATCCAATCTGAATGGACCCAGGTTATACTGCTGGGACAAGGTTTCAGAGGTCCTCTTTGCCAGGCCTTCTTCATTCATTTGTTAGAATTGGGAGAAGTGATGAGTTCTCACGGAAGCAGATGGGGGCTAGGGAGCTTCACACAGAGAAGGTAGTTCAGTCTCTAAAATCAGTTTATCTGGATCCTTATACACTGGCTCACTATCACTGCTGTGTTTCATCCAACACAGAGTCTGATAATCTTGTGTTCGTCTTACCCCTCTTCCATTTAAACTATTAATTTTTTAAGAACAAGTATAATATCTAACATTTGTTAGATTTTGTGTGTGTGTTCCCAATATAATTTTGTACCTGGGGTTCCAATAGTTAGTGCATAATGCTTTCTCCAAATGCTAAAAAATGCAAGGAAAAAAATTTTTCTAGAGTCCTTCATTCATTTTACTAATTTTTATTAAGAGCTGCTAAGTCACAGCTGCAGAACTGAGGTTTAGAGATAGGAAGCTCTATTTAAAAAGTACTCAGATCGTGTCTACCTAAAATCCTGAAAATAAAGCTGGGGGGTGTATGAGAGTGTAGGCCTAGGAAACAAGGAAGGGCTTTTGGAAAGTACAAATTTTGAAGAAACTAGAGGGTCCATAAATACTTGTACTTCCTCTCTTTTCAAGGTCACTGTACTTCCCAGCAGGAAACTCTCCATTACGTGCTCTTCGCCCCGTTTCTCTCTTGATAGTATTTGACACTGGTGACCACTACCGCGTATGATTTCTCCCTACTTGTCTCACAACTTCACTGATCCTTTTATTGGTTCCTCTTCTCGTCCTTACCACCTAAAGACATGTTTTCTAAGATTTTATGCCTTCTTTCTTTAGATGATCCACCTACCACTCCAATGCCAATGAGCAGATTTTACATCTGGCTCCTAATTCTATCTCCCATCCTGAACCTCACCTTTTCCCTCAGTTCCAAATCTTCTCTACTATCTTCCTCTCTGACTAGTTTATACATCAATTCATCAACTCCAAGCTACTCTTCTGCTTGATTAAACTACTCATGATTATGGCAAGACCACCCTCGAGTTACTCTGTTTTGTAGCCTCGAGTTATGTTGGATTCCCCTGTATTCCTTCACCAGTACAGTAAAGTAGAATACAGCTGAGGTTGGGAGTCAGGTACACCTGGGTTCAAACCTAGTCTTCACCACTTGCTAGCCAGGTGAACTTGGGTATGTTAATTAACCTGAGAGTCTCTATTCCACCAATTATAAAGCACAAGCAATATTTTCTAGCTGTGGGAACTAAATGAGCTCATGTATATAAAATACCTGATGCACAGCAGGTGTTCCTTTCCTCTTAAAGCCATTTATAAAATCAATTGCACTATCTAAATGATGGTGCTTCATCATTCAAATCTACACTAAACTGTTGTTTTAAATTTTTCTCAATTGAGGTATTTCATTTCTCTGAGCCTTAAAGAATTTTGTTTGTAGCATTAGCCCTATTTTGGAATTTGGAATACTTAGCTCACAAATTAGATATCTGGATTTTCCAGATTTGTTCTGTCCAATGTAGTAGCTACTCAAATTTTAATTTGTAACTATTGAAACTGAAGGGTAAATTAAACATAATTAGAAACTAAATAATTCAGTCACTCCAGCCATATTCCAGGTGCTTCATAACTACATGTTGCTAGTGGCTATCACGGTTCTATACAGTTTTGTATGTTACAGGATATTTTTATCATCTAAATTTTAAACTCCTTTAATAGCAAAACTTTGTCTGCATTTTTTCATTTTTATGTTCTCTGTGGTCCCTTGTACTTGGTGGGCAACTGAAAATACAAACTGTAAAGTATTTGTGAATTGATAGAATTTATAAAAATCAGTACCTGAATGATATCCAATGAGTGGGTTTTTAATATCTCTATTATTATGTACTATTGATTATGAATCAATAATTGCTCCTTGCTTTGTGTTTACCTTCTGTTGTAGAGGATCATGGCATGGCCTTCTCAGTTTCTTGCCGAAACCACCCCCTCAAAGGCAGATCCAACCTTAACAGTCTGGTTCTAGAATTTTGGGAGGGTGGGTGGAAAGAAAGGAAATACAACAAAGTTATTCAAGAATAAGTGGAAGATTTTTAGAGGGCAGCAGTTTAAAGGATACTGAAGTGTATGAGGGTAATAAATTATGAAAGAAAAATGGGATTTTAAAAAGTATTGCAAGGACTTATGTGCCACCCTGCTTGTGTGGAAAAAAATAGGAAGAAGAAGCTTGAGATACTGGAATTATCCATTATTGCATGGACTTTGCTTTTTTAGCTACAATACTATCCTACGCTGAATGTATGTGGATCATAGTTTTATAAGCATTATAATCATGAAACATCACATTACAACTTTTTTCTTTGAATGCATGGATGTTCTGTTACATGACTTCTATTTCACATAATATTAAATATTTATATTCGTGCTGATAATTTCATATTCATAAAATAAGTCTAACATTATATGGGATAAAACTCATGGCTTCTTCATTTTCATTGCATGATTGACCATAGACAAATCTAAGAATTAACCAAAAGTTATATAAACATCCATACATGGTACTGGTTAACCCTGGCATTCAGAATTTCCAGAAAAGGAATGGACTCCTCTCATAGCAGGCCAACACAGGTGCATTCCCTAAGAGGGGCATGAGGAATAGAGCCCCTTGACTCCTTCTGACATTAATGGGCAATCCCACAGCCAGATCTCTGTGCCCTGCCTCAAGAATTTACCCAACTGTAAAATTGCATTCTACATAGTTTCATGTGGGAAGATGACGCATGTCACTCCTGGAAACTATCACATGTTCCCCATAAATTACAGTGCTAAACAGCTTTTACCGTGGGTAGTCAATGTTGGCTTTCTTTTCTTTTTTTTTTTTTAATCTTCCCCTCAACCTTCTAAGAATGAATCAGAAATGTATTTTCACATCATGACAAAAATCTATAATATGAAGGTCAAGCAAACACTGAATGACTGTTTCTTTAAGATTTTTTTTTTTTTTTTGGTAGTAAGAGAATTGGCATATTATTTGACCTGATGCAAAATCAATCATTAGCAAGCACTTTGACAACTTCTAACTGAACAGATTACTGGGCTAGATACGTTAAAGGCTCTACGTGGCAACACAAATGTTTTCCGTGATCAATTCCTCTTTATCTGGCCTTTTCATTTGGGTTTAGGAAGATGTTGATCAATGTTATGATTTTCATAGAATCAATTTTCAATTAATGAAATATGGATTCAATTAAAATACATGGTCAAAACAATGTGTTCAGACAGTTCATGCTGCTGTGCATGTCTTCTCTATTATAATGAAGTCCATTGAAAGCCCAGGTTGATTTTTACCTTTTTAAGAATATTGTTCTAAAAAAAAAAGAATATTGTTCTATAGTCATTGTAACAAGATGGCTATGCTCTTTACAACAAGCCAACATTGTCACTAACTGGTTGTATGACTTACTTAATTTTTCTAATGCTTATTTTAGCAAATACAAAAGGAATGTTATATGAACTACTCCACAGACTTCCTGTAAGATAGATCAAGAGAATATATTTTAAAGAAGACTTTCGGGGCACCTAGGTGGCTCAGTGGGTTAAAGCCTCTGCCTTCAGCTCAGGTCATGATCCCCGGATCCTGGGATCAAGCCCCACATCAAGCCCCACATTGAGCCCCACATCAAGCCCTGCATCAAACCTCACATCGGGCTCTGCTCAGCAGGGAGCCTGCTTCCTCCTCTCTCTCTGTCTCTCTGTCTACTTGTGATCTCTGTCTGTCAAATAAAATCTAAAGAAAAAAAAGAAGACTTTTAACAGAAGAAATGGTATATAAGAAGTATAGTAGGCATTCATTACACTTTAAATCAGTGTATATTTAATATATATGGAGAAAATTTGTCAATCAAACTCGTCTTCTTATTCCTTTTCCAATTACCACTACCTTTCTTCAACTTCACTTGAGTGCTCAAAAATGTTTATTAGCTTTCTATTGTTTTGTTGATCCTTTTCTTTGTTCTTTTGGTTGTATATTCATTATTATTTTGACACACATAAGATGACATTTCAGAGGAAAACATTAAATATAAAAGCAACTCAGATTTGACATCCCATCAGCTTTTGGAAGAACTGTGAAATTCACTTAACTGCTATGATATCACCAAGTCCACAACAAATGGACTTAAAGTGAGGACTGGCAAGAAGCCAGAAAACTGTCCTGTCAGGAAATAGCGAAGACATCACTCTACAGAGCAACACCTGCAAGACAGTGAGTAGTTGGGATCTATCTTCAGTGGGCCACATTTCTTTTGGCTTCATGGGAAGAAGAATTTGTTTCTTACTGTCTCCTATATTTGTTGCAATTTCCTTCTACTTAAATGTAAATGATAAAATTTGTTTCCATCTCATACAGCATTTATTATTCTGAAATAGGGATGAGAAAGGTCAGGGTCTAAAGGTGGGTAATTATCTACAAACTATATTTCTTAAGGAAACATTGCATGATACCCCCAAGGACCAGTAGAGTGCTAGCCTTTACAATGTAAGGGTTGCTCAATCACTGTGTATTGAACAATGAATGAGGCAGAACCACGTGGTGCATTCCGTCTTTCTTATTTCCCAGCACCCAATGCAATACTATGTACAAAAAAAGGCATCCAATAAACACTCGAAAAATGGAATGTGGACCACATTCTTTGTGTTAATCCTCTTGACTTCTTAGGCTGGACTGTTAGGCCAATTCCACTGAATTAGGATTGAGATCTTTAGTTCAAGGACTGTCCTGAGGACCTGGGAAAGCCATGCTAATTTATGTACATCAGTTTGCTTTCTTCAAACTGAAGCCCAATTCTGAGACACTTTATTTCTTTGACAAACTTTCTATCCCTGACAAACCATCTAATAGAACCCATCAACTCACCTACTTCCTACTCAGAACACACATACAGTTAAGGGTTCCCCAAGGGTTTGGCCAAATTAATACAGTCTTGGTAATATGCTGAGTCAAACTCTGAATCTTAACATTCAACTTGAATTAAAACTTTCAACAATTTCTCCTCCTCAATCAGATTTACATTCAATGATGCACCATAAATTACTTCTGCTTAAAAGAAGATGTATGTCTCCTTTCTCCCCACTGTATGACAATCATTCATAACTTTGGTCATTCCTTTCCCATGGCCAGATAAAATCTCCTTTCTCCAAGTTTCCATTCTAGAGCTTCAGGGCTCATTTCAGTATAAAGGCCCATGGCATCTTCTTTAAGAAAGTAGGTTTTTTGTAATTCATCCTTTCCAACTTCCTTCCCCTAGCCTATAAGGCTTATGAATATTCTGACTGACATAAATCCTATTGTGCAAAGTTTAACAACCATATATTGGAAGTTCCTTGAAGGTAGACAACATTTGAATATTTCTTTTGTTATTACATAGCTCCCAAAACACCTGTCAGAGTGTCAGGCACTCTGAGAGCTCAATAGGTGCTAGTAAGTTTGAATAGAATTTGACAGAACAGAGTGGCAAGATTATATAAGGACACAAGAGAGAAAAATTTTGTAGGTAAAGAGCTATATTGAAATTATGCATACAAACTAAAAAGGCAAAAATCTAGAGAAATTATACCCAATGGCTAAGACAATTGTATCTAAATATCATATATCTGACTATTTTTTGTTGCTGTTCATTTTGTCCCAGTAGAGCATAAGCTTCATGAGGGCAGAAATTGTAGTTTTTTGCCCTTTGTTTTGACCCCAGCACAGAGAACAGTGTCTGGTACATAGAAAGTACTCAATATATACTTAACACATGTATGGAAGCTATCTTTTATTGTTATTTTTTTGTTTTATCTTTGTTTGTATTCCTTTTCTTTCCCTTTTCTCATTCAGTGGATAAATGGATTTAAGGAAGTAATTTAAAAATAAAAAGTAGTGCTTCCTTTTGACTTACTTGATGATACACGTATTCCCTTCATCATCAGGCTGGAGATCTTTGGAGCACGTATCACCCAAACTCTAAGGCTTTCTTCCTCACAAGAACTCTCTAGATACAAAAGACTAGAAGAAAAACCTAGAATCAGCAAAGATGATGGGTTTTCTGGGAACAAATTTTGAGAAGGGAAAGTGAGAAAAAGTGATTAGTTTTTAATTTTGTGTATGTCTTTCAATGCTTTCAAATATTCTTTTTACTAATTCAGTTTTTTCACACAGCTCAATTCACTGTAGTTTAGTAAGATGAAGTTATGAATGCTGTGTGCTCCCTGCAATGCCATTCTTTAGTTATTACTGAGGACTAATGCCACTCTAACGAGAAGTGGGTAAAGGAATTAACAACTCTGTTAGCAGAAAATAAACCTACACACAAAGACTGAGGAGAAAATGGAGTAGTTTACATCTCTGAGCAGCAAAGCTGGTAAGTGATTAGTTTATTGACCAGGAGATGTAAAGCAATGTTTGGATTCTTAGGTTCCCACACTTACTTTATCTACTCTCTTTGGAAAACACTGCAGATGATATCTAGATACTAAACACCACATCAGTTACTTTTCTTTAACCTTCCAGCTCCCATTAACAACAATAAAATCTAACATTAAAAAAGAATAGATTAGGTCCTTTGCCAAATTTTTACTGAAGCGGTAAGCCACTGTAAATCAGACTCCTCGCAGAGTGGGGCAGGACAGAAATATCAGGTCAATTAGATATTCAGGCTGAACTTATCATTTCTAGGCATTTTAAAATTTCAACTATCAGTTGGATACTTATGTCTTTGTCCATATTTCTCTCAGATTATTTTTAATAATTATTTTTAAAAATCTGATCATGGGTACATGCATGTTATTTGAAAGAATTTGGAGAGTGTTCCCTTTGGCAGCACATAAAGTAAAAACTGAAATGATACGGAGAAGATTCCGCATTACCCTTGCACAAGAATGACATGCAAATTTGTGAAAGAATTTGGAGAGAAAATATTTGACTCTTTTAAAGAGAGGCAGCTAAAAATGAGAAAGCAAAAATATCAATATACTTTGTAAGTATCAGAATATTTCTGTTACGTGGACTTTTATTTTTATTTTAAAGGGCTTTCATTTTCTTGCTTATAACCTAGCATGAATATTTGATGAATCATCAAATTCTTGCCCTAAAAATAGGTTTTGGTTTTGTAAGAATGCTTTACACGTACTTGCACTTATGATAATACATAGCTTTATTTTCTCAAAGAAACAGATTTTTTTTAAATATTATAAAGTTTTACCCAAAATATTGCTCACCTACGATGTGACAGGCTTTTATACTTCCTATCATATTTTGAATTTAATAGTTTCCCTTTTTCATTAGAGACTTTACAATACACTGTGGTTAACACCTGACAAGGTAGAATGTAGGGTTACCGTTATCTCAGACTCTCATACAAGGCAGGAACTTTATCTCATCCCATCTCATATCCAATGCTTAAAACAATTTTATAATATCATTATGGGGTAAATCAGTGGAAACATATCCTTTGATGATAAACTCATATCCAAGGCAGCCTACTGTATAATTGAATAACTCTTGTCACTATGAAGTTCTTTCCTTTACGGCTGGAAAATAATTAAGTTGTCTTTTTTTGCCATTGTTTCTTGTTTTGTTTAGATTTGTGTTTCTTTTCTTTCCCTTTTCTCACTCAAGGAGAGAGTTCTATTATTCGTGTGACTTTGGGAAAAAGGATGTGGTAGAGTAAAACTTAGATATGTTTATGGCTTTGTTTCTCAAAAGCCTAATACTTTAAAGGAATTCAAGTTCTTGAAGAACATGAAGGGAGAAAGATTTTTCCCTCCTGCTAAAAGAACACCTCCCCAGGATCTGATGGAGAAGAGCAGAGAGAGACAACTCTAGGGCTCCCAAAAGCAGAAACCTGGACACTACTTCCCATTAAGATGACCTGTGAGACAACCAGATGCCAAGCAGAGGCAGATGAATGGTCTATCAGGAGATAACACCAGAATCAGCATCACCCCAGCCTGCCTTACCTCAAGATGACAAAAAAGCAGGGGAGTGTAGCTAAGCTGAAAGAAACACGTGTGAACCATGACTGTCTGTATCATCAGTTACCTGTAAAACCAATGACTGAAACATGTGTAGCCTCCATCATTGATGGAAGGGTAATGCCTAAAACCCCACAACTGAATCACATTCTATGGTGGGGTCCTTAGTTAGACTGAAATTCTTTCCATCAACTCAGTAAAGCAAAGGGAAAAGGGCAGAAATTATAACAGAAGATCATGAAAGCATACTTTTTTTTTTTTTGCACACCTGAATTGTGAAATTTTCATATTCTGATGGATTATATGAAGCTTCTTCCTATGACATGGTTTTCTTCATTGAACGTGGAGTAAAGTCCAAACCTTGGGGGCCATAACTGATTATGACCAGCAGCGTGTGATTGTATGAGTAGAAGTATCCTATGACTGTCCTTGTTCTTGTCAATCTGTTTCCGTGAATGCATCCAGAGGTAGTTTTTCTTTGGCAGTCACCTCACAACGACGACCCAAACTACAGGCTACTAAAACCCTTTTCATTCATATCATCATTAAAGAAAAGATTGTCAGCTAGAGTTGTGCCAACATTTTGGGCTTAATATTAATTTCTAGTATATTCATTTATTTCTCTCTTTCTCTATTTTCTTTGGACCTCAAGTACAAATAGTTGTGATGTCTATACTCTTCACTTCTTGGCATGTTATCATTCTTAAACCCGATAATGCCACTCTTTTGTTTTAGTGTAGTTTATTAATATTTCTTTATCCCTGGATTCTCACTCCCATGCCACTCAAAGGGCACTCATTCAAACATGCATAATGTAAATCCTCAGGTAGGAATAGATCCTTGACAACTATATGAATTCATTTGTGTATGGGTATTTGTGAGGTGTTTTCATCTCCATATATTTTCTACATACAGCATCATGTAACCTTACAAAATCAAATGTGTTATTTTAGAACCTCTGATTTGAGGGGTTCCCGATTTGGTATGAAGTATACTAGCTGTTCCACCTTGCTTTATGTCATCTGGAAAGCTGCTAAACAGACTTCATGGTGTACCATTGAAGATCTTCCTAAAAGTTAGTATCAATACACTAATTCCATCCCCTTGAATTTGAGGGTCCCATTAGTTACAAATCCACCTGAACTTATTATCATCTACTCCATGTTAAATGTAACGTCATTGGCTTCTGGGCATTTGCAAGATCCTCTATTATGTCTATGTAGGGAAATTAGAACACACAAGAAAGGAACTTATTTGTAGAAAACACTCACGGGAGTTGAAAATGCAACTTCTTCGGTTGTGTGTCTTTGCTTTAGGGGTGAGTCTTACTTGAGTTTCCAAAAGACTACTTTATGTATCGTACAAGCAGGGAAACCCTTTGATTTAATCATCTTAAACTTCTTTCCTCCTGGATGACACAGAATCCACAGAGAATGTGTGCATGAAGTAACAAAAGGAACTTCTATTTCCCTGCTGACCCCAAGAAGCTTATCTGCTAATGTAACTTGATAATACCAGAGATAATGCCAGTTTAATTGGTACTCTCTCTACTTCTCTATTCTAGGACTCCGTGTCTTTGACCAATTCCTTTCTTTTGCTTTTCTTGCACTAAAATTGGCCACAAAAAACTAATGAACTCAAGGTTTTCTTGATTCATCTTCCTGCATTCCCATGCACAAATGCACATTCATATGCACACAAATATACCCCAACACCAACGGGGTATTAGCAGCTGGATCTTCAAAATTCTCTGCAGCTAATTCTCTAGCATTATCCTATTAGTCATCCAGGTACTTACATATCCACCCAAAGGGGAAACTCCTACTCAACAGAAGAGAAAAATGGAACAGAAGAGAAAAACCTCAGTAGCATTTTGGAACCCCCACAGCTGCCTGGAGCACTAGGAGTCTGAGCAGGGCTCACTAGGTCTTACTATGAGGTGGAAAACAGACTGTCTGTGGTGTCCCATGTCATTTACATCCTGAGGAGATGCTGCTTAGAAAAGTAAAATCAACTCAAAGGAAGACAGTGAATACAAAAATGTTTACATGGTAAATGTTGATATTCATCGATTTTTAACTGAAGCAGAGATAGTCACGGTATTAGTCTACACTGGAAACTAATTAGAAACAACTACAAAAAGCATCTTCCTAAAAGTTCCCTACAAATATTGCAAAGAGATTTTCTGAGATATTTCATCTAATAATTCTCAAATGACTAAACATAATGAGACTTTGAGTCAGGAAATGTCACACTTTCCCTTTTATTCTGCTCATCTTTATATGCAGGACTGAATCGTTGGCCCCTAACCTGGCTTTGGCCCTTGGAACTTTACCTGCAGGCCCACGATCTTGCCTATGGCTACTGTCCCATTTGGGGCTCTGATCTTGCCTCAGGCCTCCTGGCTTCAAGCCTGAACTCTGCCCTATTCTTGCGCTGCAGGTCTTTTGGCATTCCTGGGCTGACTCTGGGATGAGTCCAGGTTTTCCCTGTTCTGTGGGACACTACCTAGGCCATGTTCTTTCTTTCTAGCTGCTAAAGTCTTTTTTAGAATTCCATAAAACAGTTTTATTTTCTTCTCTTCCTATCTCATTTTTGGGAACTAAAGTCATTCATGCATTTATTTACTCAGTCAAGCAAATATTTAGTGAGGAAATTCAATGGCCCCAACACTGTGAGTCACATGGGCAGAATATGCCTTAACAGAACATATGGGTTTTTTCCAAATTAGCTTTCAGAGACTAAAAATTGAATTTATGTTCCTTTAAAAATAATTTTAAATTGCACAGTTTAAAATAAAAAGTAAAATTGTTTTAACAACTATTCTCATCCATTTGCAAAAACCCTACTCTTTAGTGAAAGAAGTTAATGACATTAAGAAAATGTATATATTCCTTGGCTTTCTTTGCAACACATGGATAGAATTTGTTCCTGTGAAATTATTTACAAAAGAAAGTTCAGGAGTGACATATCTCACATGAGGACAAAGAATATAGATCACAGTGTTATTTCATTTTTAATTAAAATTACCTCTTTTCTCCCCACCTCACTCCAAACCCAATCGATAGAGCCAAAACTACATTTCTCATTAGAAAATGATGGGATCAGAAGAAGGTTGAATGAAAGAGCTTTGTTATGTTTCAATTTTTAGCCATGCTAAGATAGGTAAAAGAGGATAGGTTCAAGTTTACTTCATGAATGCTTACACATTTTACTTTTCCTTCGGTGTTATAAGATCAAAGAAAAACTAATGAAAGTCACAGACTTGTGTGGATTATATGAGATTTATATATGTGACAACAGTCACTCCTCCTCACCAATAGGACAGCAGCTGTCAGATCTATGTAACAGCAACTTTTATTTTAGAACAACACCAAATTTTGCTTAAGTGGTTTATTTAACAGGAACAAATTCATTTGTCAATACTTGACTCACTCAGACTTACTCACTCACTTCGCCCTTATTAACAAGCTTAGAATATAAATGTTTATTTTTTTCTTATTTTTCTTATATTTCTATTTTTCTTATCTTCCCATGACCCTTCATTGAAACCAGTGTGGTGCCCTTTATGAGCAGTGTGTGTTGGACCTACATTTATTTATTCATTGAACAGATATCTATTGACTACTAACCTTGTGTCAGGCACTGTCCCAGGTGCTGGCAAGAATTCAGTGAAAGAACAAAAACAAAATATCAGTTGTCATGAAGCTTGCAATTTACAGGGAAGACAGGGAAATAAATAAATATACAGTTTTGGGGGTTTACTGAGCACAGCAGAGTGGGGAACCCGTAAGAGTCATGGTAAGTGAGGGTGAGGATATGCAGTTGTAAGGAAGGTGTTCACATCTCAGTGGAAAGAGACAGGAAGCAAGACACCCAAAGATCTGGAGGAGAATGTTCCAAGCAAAGGGAACAGTTGATGCAAGACTATGGATTGAGAACATGTCTGGTTTATTCAAAGAAGAGTGTGGTCAGAAGGCAGGGGTCAAGAGCAGGTGTGGGCTATTTGAAGTGAGGGCTATGGACTCACCTCTGAGGCAGATGAGATGCCTTTGGGGGCTTTTGAGCACAGTGACATAATCTAACAAGTTCTAAAAGGATCAATCTGGTTGCAATGTTGAACACAGACTGGAGCTTTACAGCTTATTTCTAATGTCCTTTCTAGCACCATGATTCTAAAATCCATACTTTGAAGTGATAGCATAAGCATCTAGCCAGTTCAACATCAAATACATGTGGAACAATATTTGGAGCAACTTATGATATTAATATCACAACATTTTAAATGCAAGTCTCAAGTATACAGTAAGTATAGGAAAGTCTGAGACTGCCTAACTTCAACAGTGAGAAAGGGGAAATTAAATGCCAAAAAATTTAAGCAGAACAAGTAATTTTATATTTAAACCATAAAGCTTTATGATTCGGAAGAAAAGAAACCATTTGGAAATGAATACCATGCATTATAGCAGGACATAGTTAGAAAAAAGAAACGGGGGCAAACTTGGCTCCAAAAATGCTAATTAGGATGACTTGGGTCAGTTTCTTAGCTTCTCTGTGCCTCATTTCCCAAACTGAGGAAATAACATCCACAGCACAGCATGTGAAGATTAAATGAGACGTGTGGAAAAAACTCAGCATGGACTACATGCTCAATAAATGTCCATCCCCTTCTTCCTCCCTCTTTTGACATGGATATTTGACAAGTGGTGGGACAAAAAGGCTAAAGAGTGTTTTTATTAGGTACACTTACCACAAGCCAGATATTCTGATACACCATCAAATAAAACTAAGTACATACAGCTAAAGAAAAAAATGAAATTTGCATCTGCTCCTAATGAAGACTAAGTTGTATGAGTAATAATGCGGGGAAAGATGACATTCCAATGCAAATGTCACTCTATCCCACGATAATGGATGACAGTCTTTAAAATACCAAGGATTTAACAAAATTAAAGTAATAGGGTCTACTTAACTTTTTGAGAACCGGAAGTTTAGTCAGTTACAAAGAATGAAAAAATCCTAGGTTCCACGGATTTCAATTACTGTAAACAGAATATATTACAAGATCTTGAAAATAATCCCCTTTCAACTTTTTTTTTTGGTCAGTTGTAAACCTCAAAGTCTTTTATTTTTATTGAAATGTAATTAATATGCATTGTCATATTAGTTTCATTTTTATTGAAATATAATTAATATACAGTGTTATATTAGTTTTGAGTATACTATGTAATGATTTGGCAATTCTATATATCACTCACTCTTTGAACTTCTTAAACAAAAGTAAAAGCAAGCATACTTTAAAAATTATCTGAGAGCAAAATATACTTATTAATGACTTCATGTGATCATTAATATAGGTGATATATAGGTCACTAGAAGGTGGTTTGCCTCTTCTCTTTTTATATGTTTGTTATTAAAGTTTTCTAATAAAATGACAAGCGTTCCCTATGTTGAGAGGTGACAAGTGGAGAGAAATCAGTTTAGTTTCAATTGAATTGGCTTCTTTCAAACCTCATTACATCATTGTCAGATATCCCAATAAGTCATTATTTTTCAGCAATGACACCCATGATACTGTGGCACATCCCATCCTCTTGTTTCCAAAATGGGGCCAGTACTGATGGAAGGATAAATGAATACCCAGAAGCCTATGGTCAACACTAAATCAAAGTAATCTGACAAAGAAAAAAATGACAGGAAGAGAAAAAATATCTCATCTGTTTTCTAGGCTCCAGAAGATTTGTAACATGATATATTCCTAAATTCTGCTGAAAACTTTTAGAAATAAGGCAAAACACCATATAAATATTAGAATTCTCTGGTGGAAACGATAGGAACAATGAATACGCTGCTGAATGAATATAAAATGCATAGTCTTTTGCAAATGAGAAGGCTGTCAAAAGAGAAGAAAATTGTCACGTATCAGAAAATCTACTGGACTTAAAATATTAAATATGATGACTGAATCAACATTAGTTTTCTTGTTCCTTAGTTCTTCTCTTAGGCAAGAACACTTTCTTCTTAAGAATACACTAAGTGCAACTTCCCGTTAACTCATTTTCACACTAGATGGAAAATGTGTGGGAGAACCACCACCACAAAAAAAAGATGCCTTTGATTAGATGAGTGAGAGATCTGATTCATCTATAAATGATGGCATGTATTTGTTCTAACGATGCATCTAAGACTGCATTTCCAGTTGCTTCATTTCAGTTGGTGCTTCTGACTCCCATCTAAAAAATAAATAAAACTCTAGAGCTGAAAGAATCATCTTTTTGTCTGACTTACTCTTGAAGTCAAGAAACTTTCTACACTATTAACTGGGGTAAAAGAAGGAGTATTAAAGGGGACAGTGGGGATAAGTGTCAAAAATAAAATATACTGTGAACAGGGAACTGGTCAGGGCTAGGAAAAGACTGTGTGGGATTACAAGGCTTGGAATAGGAGCCATTGTGTGTGAACACTGAAACACAGTAATCCATAAGTAGTCATACAGGAGATCTGCTGGTACACATTACCCAGGCCCGACTCATTTTTCTTACTTGTACCTTTATGTATTTTGTTGACCCAGTGTGACCTGTTGAAGGTTTCCTAATAGATCATGGTGTTATTAAACTCTCTAGTCTGGGATGTTCTTTAACGTCCTTCTTCCTCTTCTCTTGAGGAAAAAGTGAACCAAATCAACTTTGCTATAGTTACTGAGAATTTACAACAGGATATGAATTTAAGGATATTTGAAATTTATCAAATGATAAATAAAATAACTTCCCTCGTTACATCTCATTCCTGTTATTGATTTTTTTTTTTGTCTGTATTAAAATGGCAACTAGTGTAAGTGTAGGAATGTTGTTTAAAAGCAGAAGAAATGTCTGCCCTGTACCACTGAGGACCAACACTCAAAACAAGTATTCAAACACCACACCTCTTATCCCCAAAGACTGTTGATTTAGATTTTGTAAAAGTAAAATTCAATTTAAGTTTAACATTCATAGCCCCTTATTACAACCACATGGATTTCTAATAGTTCAGACAACGGTGGCTACCCTGGCATTTGGCAATTATTCTAGACATGCCAATGACAAAAATAAGCATAAAGTAGGACTAGCTTTCTCATTTAAGTGAGGAATTTTCAACAACTCTGAAATTCTTGCATAAAATTAAATGTCTCATTTCACCTAAATATATGATACATCTTTTGGTCTCAATGAGTGTCGTATACAGATTACATCTAAATGGTACCAAATGCTAAGACAAAATGTGACGTCCCAGTCATTTTAGTTTTCGGTTTCCTTATGAAGTTTGGCTGCGAATAAACCATGTTCACATAAAAAAGTTCTTAATAACTTTGTTCTATGTATTTGGCTGTATTAGATAATTTACTGAAAGAACTGAGTTGACTTCATGGTGCTCTAATTCACTGACATTAAACTGGGCAAATTGAAAAGCCTAATTTGATTCTTTTGTGTTTGATTTGGTCAAGGGAAGAACCTAGAAAGGAAGGAGCTAATGATAAACAGGTTGTTAAATCACTCCACTGTGTAGAGTGGACAAATAAATAAACATAATTTAGAAATAAATTCTCACCCCAACCTTTGCAAATGTCAACCTTTCTGACACTCAGTTATTTCATCTGGAAATGGGAATACTAATGACCACTTCATTTGATTGCTGTGAGAATTTAATTGAGATAATATGAAATATCTAACATACAGCCTGATAGCTGTAATCATTTAATGAATGTTTCTTTTCTGTTTACCTTCTTTTGTACTAAAGAAACAAGTCCAATTTTTTGCAAAGCCTTGTATCATGTTAAATATCAACTTTTCCTTAGTGATTAAATCCCTGTTGTTCTTTTATACCATGATGTTTGTGTTTAATTGTATAGTGACTTAAGATGTCTACACACTACAATTAGAGATGACACTGTAATCTAGCGTGGGTCCTCTACTCTTTAGGAATGGTTTATGTTCCAGAAGCCAATTTGTTAATCTGCTCTTAAGAATTCAAAGCACATATCCCAAGGAAACAATTCTTATGCTTTCTATCATCTACCTGATAACATTGTATAAATAACACTGAAGAATTTCACACATTTCAATAATATTCTATGGGAAAATACACTCAAAATTCCAAGTTGGGACTTTGGCAATGTATGCCTACCCCAGGCAATGAAAATAGAGTTTCTCAAAGCTGCAAGCTACTGTGGGATCCTCGGTAAGCTGGGGTAGTTAGTCTTTGATGGAAAGATTAATTGGCAACTCTACAGCCATTGTCTTAATGGTGACTGAAAAGACAATGGCTGTAGAGTTGCCAATTAGTCTTTCCAGTCACCATTAAGTGTAGCTTTTCTTCCCTTCCTCTTCTCCATCCACTCCTTCCCTACCCACCCACACATACACTCTTGTTTCCAGTACGAACCCGTGACTCCATTACTAAGGCCCCTGACCACTATTTCTTTTCCTCCTGGCCACTGAAGAACTTAATACCCCTGAATCCCTAAAGTATATAACCCTTTTGATTTGGGGGAGGAAAAGAAGGAGATAATAAGGTTTTATAGCCTGGGAACTCATGGAAACTAATAATCATTAGATATCTTAGCCTATACATTTATTTCTATATCATTTCCTGAGCTCACCACAATTCTTATTTTCTCATTCAGGCCTTGGAAAAAGTGAAAGACATAGGATTGAGGGGGAAAAAATCATCTAGAGCTCACAGAACTGGAATTACAGAGCTCAGATTGGATATATGAAATGGAAGACTGGACAAAGGATCAGGGCTAGATGTCTAAAGCAGGTAGGAGCTCAGGACACTGGTACAAAAAGTCTCAATAATTAGTTATTGAATAAATGCATGCAGAAATAAACAAGAGTGATATTTCTTTGAGTAAACCAACTTTAAAAACTGAAATCCAACTTGATATTGCCTTCCCCCTCCCTGATCTTCCTTGGCAAATGGGACAGGTTGGGGATTTCTGTAGTGTAGAGTCAATATTACAGTGGGAAAACAGGTATTCTGATGCTGACAGTATTCAGAGAATTAGTGCAATATGGTGAAAAGAGACTTTAGTTGCAAGTCATCGGAATTAAGATCACGTTCTGGCACTTCCTGGTCCAGGTGACTTTGACTAAATTTTTCACCTTTTTAGGCCTCTCTGTCCTACCATTTGTGGAAGAGAAAACTGGAATATTAAATGAGTAAATACATAAATGTATTTTTAAGTTAAAAAATTAAAACTATGTTCTGCAGCTCAGATCATAAAAGAGCTTGAACCCAGGTAATT
The DNA here is from genome assembly GCF_009829155.1 of Mustela erminea. Lineage (NCBI taxonomy): Eukaryota > Metazoa > Chordata > Mammalia > Carnivora > Mustelidae > Mustela > Mustela erminea. The sequence continues at coordinate 60,075,140 of NC_045621.1, read as the reverse complement.
GTCCCAATGGCATTATCTCCCCGATAAGGAACACCTAATAGGTCCAAGACATGCGGTGGGCCTTTTGGATGACTCAAGCAGTGTTCCCATACTGCCATCAGAGCACCTGTATGGCTGATGTTTTCCTTTCCTAACTGGATGTTTAGATATTCTGGTGACCTGGACTCAATTAGCTAGTATGGATTCTCCACTGCTTCCCTTAGTCGAGAGCTCATCCTTCATAAAATAAATAATAAGAAAATGGTTTTGTCGGTGTTTCCATTCAAACCAAGTCACTGAAGGCATTTGCTTAGCAGAGTACATGCTTGCTTGAAGAATAAGGCAGATGAACAAACACTTTATTAGCATAAAAAACATTGGTGAGGGTCAAGCAACATATCACTAGCTGACTTGTAGCCCAGGATGGCTTCTTATGACTATTTGCTGAGAGAGCTTGTATCGAGTCACTTGGCTCATTTTTAAACTTATTTTTTTTTCCCTCCCTAACAAGTGCCAGACATGTGAGGCCGTAATGAGTTTAATTAAAGTCAATGGCAGCCAATAATTCAAACCTTATAAATGCAATTTGGGAGCAAACAAAACTCCAAAGTCAAAACATGAAATATTCTACTTAAGCAGAAGTTTTAATCATGTTCATAAAATAAAATTGCCAAGTACACTGACAGAGAGATATAATGATATAATGCAAAGATCTGATTTCCAGTGTTGGCTTTATCTCTGGCTGACTGCTATTTTGGGAAAGTAAAAATTTTAATTAAACTTTTTTAAGCACCTAACACTATGCTTGTACATAATTGATACTTAATAAATATTTATTAAGCACAAAAGTGTTTAAAAATGTACAGTGCCAGGAGAAGCAAAAAAATAAGAACAATTCAAAATGAAGGCAACAAACAGCTAGAGAGAAGAAAAGACAGATAAAGGGGGAAGAGGCTTACTTTATTAACTCATAATCTTTAAAATTCTCCTATGAAGGTAGATTGTCACCCCTTCTTAGAAAGATTTAATGTGGGCACCTGAGTGGATCAGTCGTTAAGCTTCTGCCTTCAGCTCGGGTCATGATCCCAGGGTCCCGGGATTGAGCCCCACATCAGGCTCCATGCTCTGCGGGAAGCCTGCTTCCCCCTCTCCTGCTCCCCCTGCTTGTGTTCCCTCTCTCTCTGTCAAATAAATAAATACAATATTTTTTAAAAAGAGAAAGATTTAATGTGATTTATAATGAGTTTAAATATTATGAAGAATGTATCACTTTTGGAGGATGTACTATCAAGTGTCCTACATAATTAAAATAAAATTTGGAAATGATCCATTTCCAAAACAAATATTTAAGTCTATAAAGGGACTCAAGACTCTTGATTCCTATTTGCAGTCTCTCTCTCAAATGTACAGCATTTAAACTCATCAAGACCGCTCTTGTAACAAAATAGATGTCCTCCTACAAAATCAGTAGCTAAACATCTGTATTATTTATCTATCATATTCGTAGAAAAATTTGATTGGATCCATCCTCATTCCCACCCAAGTCATTTGGCTTTCCTATTTTATTGGCTCTACTCCACACTTGTGTATGAAAGGAGTTTTCAAACACAAATGACAAATAAGGACAGAGGGCAACGAGTCACATTGGTCACACTCGTTACACCATCTCTACTTGGACCACTATGGTTTCCGTTCTTTCTAAGCTCTGAGAACGAATATTCATAATTACTTTCTTTCATAAGAGACCAAACATGTTGTCAAAACATGTAAGATGAGAGGACGGAGCAGACAATCAATTTTCAAACTGAGAACTGTGAATGTTTAAACTCTGACGAACCAACAACCATTAAAAATGATAGTTTCCTCAGATAAAGAAATGAATGTTCACTTTGTTGCAAAGTACCAGAGTTTAGACTAATCCACTTGAAAGATATGTGATTAAAAGCCTGACTTTTGAGAGATTTAAAATTTGGCTCCAAGTCACAGAACTCAAAATACTTTTTTGATTACATATTGATGTTTTAAGGTAAATTTATTTTGTGTTGTATAAATACATGAATATTTTGAACACATTCTTCATATTCCATCATAAAAATATTTTACATAATTTTTGAATAATAAATGATGAACTATGATCCTCTTCATGCATAGTAAATGCTAAATGCTGCATTGTTTGCAGACATTAAGCCATAAGTGTTATTTGAGATGTTGCAAAATCCTGACCCCTTTAAAAGCCAAACAGCACTACGGCAGGACTTCCCTAGCAACTGTATTCATAATGGCAATCTCCGACAGTCAGTCAAACTAAATAAACCATCAAGAATTCCAAGCCAGAAATGAGTTGTTGAGGGCTCCCGTTATCATGTCGGGACTGAGGTCATGGAGGAAACCGGAATGTTATTTTCACTAGTGCTGGCCTGCCAGTTAGTGCTGGAATTAGATTTTAGTGAAGGTGAACTTCACCATTGCTGATACTGGCAGAAATGCACTCAAAATCCTTGTAAGGGCATCAGAAAGGTTTGTGGATTACAGAGAGGTGAATCCACCTTCTCTCCTGTTACTCTGTTCCTTGTCTTGAGGGTCTGCTGTTGATCTAGAAAACCATTGCTGTATACAAGGGTTTATGATCCCCAATTTTTCTGCCAATGCTGGGAATCAAACCAAAATTTCCTGACCACAGTGTCAGCACACTCAAGAGGCACCAGCCTCGGTAGCACACTGGTTAAGTGGGACAATTCCTAGCAAGATATTATTTACAGCGAGGCCCTCGAAGATGATCTTTGCTTTTAGAGTGTAGTTGTTTTATTTTAATGGGAAAGTTTATTTACTGTTTAATCACATTTTAGATCAATAAAGAATAGTAGCAGGTGAAAAAGGCATGCAGTGAAGGTTCTGACAGTCTTCCCAAGCATATGATCCCTGCTTCTCAGACTTTCCTGGAAGTGGCTTGGGACCAGGGGATAAATAAGCAGAGAGTGTGAACTTGTACCATAGACACAAAATTTGAAAAAAAAAAATTATGTATTTCTTTTTTTCCCCCCTCAGTTATCCTGATTTTATAACAGTTGTTTTAACAACAGAAGCTAAAGAAAAGATAAAAATCTACATTTATATAATGTCCTCTGTTATAGCAGCCCTGTGTAATCCTGGTTATTATTAGACTATATAACAAGCTAATGGTTTTTAGTTATGAAGGGAATGTGTAGCTATAGGATGATAAGGCTCATATACCTAATTTTTTCTTCTGTCAAGGGAAAGAATACAGGGATGATAGTTAAAGTCACTACCAAGTGCTTACGAATTTTGCATTTCATTTCTACATGATCATCTATGAAGCAATGAGACAGGTACAAAGCCCATATTTTCTTTGCATTTTTGACCAAATCCAAAGATACTATTATTTTTACAGGAATAAACCTTCACAAGAGGTCCTACGAATTCAGATTAACGACAATCTTTTCTTACAGCTATATTCGTTTTAGTAGTGCTTTCATACAAATAGCCTCAACATATCATCAGGAATGCATTATTTATCACAGCTGCAGATATCACAAATACAGTGGGCAAGATGGAGAATCTTTATTGACATATTGATGCAACAGAAAGAATTAGTACAATTAAGTTCCATCTGGTGTGGAATAAGAGTTTCTGCAAGAACGATAAACCAGGCTTGGTGGATAGGAGTGGACCTCTCCAGGTGACCAAAATGTCAGGCCAAAGGCACAAGCTTTTGTTATACCTGCTGGGTTGGTAATAATAAGCCAACATAGACTTGAAGGCTTGACAAGTTATAATATTTTATATTCTTGTTTTAAGATAATATTTCAGAATTATTTATTACTTTCTATTGAGCTTGGTGGAAATGACCTTTGTCCTGGATTTTGAGCACTAACAGGCTTTTTCATACAGTAGAACATCAACATTTGAAATATACCCCAAACTGAATATTCTCAAGATTAGAAAAAGAGTAGTCTGTTGTATCATTTCCACACCCACCCCCCAAAATTATAGCCTGAGAAGCAAAAGTTATTTTCTAACTGATTTTTGAAGGTCATGGTTCTAAAAGGAAAAGGAAAGGAGGGCAAAAAGGAACCTGAAGAAATCAGTGGCCTCTCTGACCAATGTCATTCTCACTCTCATGAGCCACATGGTCAGCGGGGCACATAGAGGTTGTGTTACTCACATTAAAGACCAGGGCCATGGGTTAGCAGAGTTGTTTTGCTTTTGTTTTTGTTTTCGTTTTAGTCTGTGCATAATGTTGAAGACTGTGCAAGAGGTTGCTGCATGAATCCTACCATCAGTCCCTCTTCACCTGTAAGTAATGGTTAATCAAGTAGGTACACAAAAAAATCTGGCCATAAAACACAAGAAACAGGCCCACTGTATTGTCTAATGTAGGGAGCTGCCTAGTAAAACCGAATTAGAGGAGGCAGAACTTCCCAGCTGCCAAGGGCAGAGGCCCTGCCTTTTTGAAGATTCGGCATAAGAGGAGAAAAGAGAGAGTTCCTGACTCTGACGGGCAAGTGGTCCAAGGGGAAAAAAGCAAAATACAACCCTTTTCCAGATTTGGGCATAAGAGTAAGTTCACACACTAATAACCAGGCCGTGCCAAATCAGAGAAGTCACTTGTCTCTGGGGCTGAAGCACATAATTGGGTGGAGGAAGAGGCAGAATTTTCCCCTATCATTTATTGGAGGGACAGAGTGGAACATTGCAGATAGATGTTCCCTCCCTTTAGGAAAACTCTAAAAATAAGCATTACCCTTTGAACACATAAAAACTTTCATGAACTCTCTGCATTCAACAGTTAATTCTGCCTTTCTCAATTGTACAGTTTAGTATAGAGTTCCAAATGAGGAAATGCCTCTAACCTAGTGTTTTCTAGAGCACAGTCCATGGAACAAACATTGTTAGTTCTTCGTGATGTAATCACGAGGGAGAGGAAGAGTTCAGAAACCAACAAAGTATGGCTGGCTAGCACTGAGTTGGACAAAATATTGAGTTGTACCATTTTCTTTTCTTATTTATTTTTTAAAGATTTTATTTATTTATTTGACAGACAGAGATCACAAGTTGGTAGAGAGGCAGGCAGAGAGAGAGAGGAGGAAGCAAGCTCCCCACTGAGCAGAGAGCCCGATGCTGGGCTCGATGCGGGGCTCGATGCGGGGCTCGATGCGGGGCTCGATGCAGGGCTCCATGCGGGGCTCAATCCCAGGACCCTGGGACCATGACCTGAACCGAAGGCAGAGGCTTTAACCCACCGAGCCATCCAGGCCCCCCTACCATTTTCTTTACTAAAGGATTACTCAGACCTTTTAATATGTGAGTATGTCTCATTATCATTTGAGAGAGGGTGGAATATGTATTGTTCCCCAAATTATTTGATAACCTATTTTAGGAGTATCTCACAGAAACAATGTCCTTAAAAACATCCTTTGGGAAACATTACCAGTAGATATTCTCTCACTTCTTACTTCTAAAATACCGAAACCATTGGGTAAAAATAGATCAAAGGGAGAGATAACAGGCCTGAGCATTAGAAACCAAGGTCAGGTTCGGTCTGGAACTAGGCGGGTTGAAGCTAGATGCCAGGGCTGTGAAGCTCTGGATCTGAATTCAGTTCCAGGCTGGATAATTTTAAAAGCACAGATTATAAAGAAAATGCAAATGCTAATGCTTTTAGAGGGGTGTATTCTGTCCCAGTTTGTTTGCTAATACTAGCTCATACACTTAATTCGTTTATATTGCCTGCTAGATCCCTGGAGGCATTTGAGTTTGTAATGCCTCTCTTAGAAATTCCACAGTCTGCCCCAGAGGAATGCTGAACTGCGAGTCTGTTCCAGACCCATCCCCAACTCTGAAGTCTACAGGATTAGCCATGACTGTGGGCTCGCCATATGGACCACATTTAGGGGGAAAGTGCCAGAGCCTATTTCACTAGACTCCCCACGTAACTTACAAGTGCAGTCAAAGCCAGCTGTGTAATGGCCAGGGGTGGGGGAAGGAGCTTCTGGACATTAGTGGTTTTACCATTTCTAGTTTTGACTAGTTTAAGCCAGCGTTTTAATCTCTGTCCCTGCACTGAAATTCTAAACATATACTCACCACTCATGTGCACTTCTTAAATAAAAACTGCCAAAAATTGCTCATAGACAGTATCATTGCAGATTACGCTTTGTGAATCTGCAATGTGGGTTTTATTGTGTGAGTTTTATTGCTTAATACTTTTCAATGATTTTGGAGCAAACTCTGCAATGTGTTATAAATCTATCTGTCTCAATGAATAAAATGTATGGATCAGAATCTCAGTGTTTCTCAGTAACTTGGGATCGATACATTGGACATTAATTATCGTATTGTACTGTCATGAATAGGTTCACAGACTGGACAAAGCAAATGGCGTTATCTCTACACCGAGTGACCCTAGGAAGTCACAAAATTTCAGTACTCCCATTAGTTCTTTTTTTTCTCCACCTTTTCTTTTTCCAATGTGCTGTTTTCAGTTGTCATTCTCATTGCTGTCAATGTGCCTGACTACTCCGTGGTAGACTGAAAATCAAATGGATATGATTATTACAATGATATATGCATAGGAGCTAATAGGATATTATTACACTGGTTATCTACAAGCAAATTACATGCACAGAGTACACAGACTTTGAAACCTCACTTTGGGTTGGCCAGAGACATTTTTGTTCACTTCTTAGCTGTGGACTGTGTTTTTAGGTGAGAAAATGTTTCTCTACCCGTTTCTGAACTTGTATAATATCCAAAATCCTTCAACTCAACCCTGAACTGCTTGAAGATCAGTAGATTAACTGATACTTAAAGAATCTTTTACACGGTAGCACAAAAAGGACCTCAATAAATGTCTGTTGGCCAAGTGATCCTTTCATTCTTTCTTCCTTACCTGTACTCAGCAACACTGTTAGGCTTATTGTTCTGACTTTCACTAAAATGACTTGAGGATTTATTTTACATAGAAGAAGCACTGTAATATATATTTGTGGGATGAATCATGTCCTCCCTAAAAGACATGTCAAGGTCTTAACCTGCGTACCTCAGAATATGACCTTATTTGGAAATCGGGTTGTGGCAGACATGACCTGTCAAGTAAAGCTGAGGTCGTACTGGAATATGGTGAGTCCTTAGTCTGATATGTATAGAGTTCCCATGAAGAGAAAAACAGACACGCAGGAAGTGGATGGACACGTGACCACAGACCCAAAGATGGAGTGATGACCCTACAAAGGAAGGAATGTGAACAACAATTGTCAACAAACACCAGAAACTAGAAGAGATGAGGAGGGATTCTCTCCTCCAGGTTTCAGAGGGACCATGGTCCTGCCAACATCTTGGTTTTGGACTTCAAGCTTCCAGAACCGTGAAACAATACATTTCCATTGCTTTATGCCACCCAGTTTGTGACACTGTTATGATAACCCAAGGAAACTCAAACAGCGTATTTTTATTTCAATTTCTTCTTGGGTTTGAAAAGAAGAAAGGGCAATGCAGTGAAACTAGCTCTGTCTGGTTGTTACCTGCCATTGAGCAGAGATGTAGGTGATAGAGGTGTACAAGGCAGTGATCACTCTGACTTTTGTCCCTGCGGCAGTGCCGTCTCTGACAACAGAGACCCACTAAAGTAAAAAAATAAAAGCAACCTCTTGGGCCACGACTGGATTAGGAGGAACACAGAGGGTTACTAGAGGGGAGGGCTTGGAGGAAGAAAGGAAGAAAATACCAGAATACCATAAGAAAGCTGCCACTACCACCATGAGTAGTAATAGCTACACTTGCGTGGGCAATGGTTATGTGCCTACACAGCACCAATCACTTTAAGTGCTTTACCCAACCTAATTCACAAATAAATGCTGTGATATGGGTACCACTGCCCCATTTTACAGATGAGAATACTGAGGATCAAAGATGTTTTGTGCTTTGCCCCCATCACACAGCTCTAGCACAAGTTGTACTTGAACCCAAGTCTGTCTGACTCTAACCAATGTGACTCAGGGCTGGGAACTCACTAACTGTAGGCTATGGAAATACATATTCCACTGCTTTTCTCAAAAGAGATAATCACAAAAAAAAAAAAAAAAGAGAGAGAGAGAGAGAGAAGATTTGTCACATTATTGAGTGCTTGTGATAATCCAGGCACTGTGCTGTGTGCTTTAAAAATTTCAGGAAACTATTTTACTATTCTCTAGTATCAAAAATAATAGCAATAAGACACCTTGCCGGATATATGAACTCTCTACCTCGTTATGGGAGCATAGAATGAGGCATGTGTTCCGTGGCCCCTTCCATCCCAACTTTTTTTTTTTTTTTTCTTTTTTGGCTATTAGGTTCTCTTTCCTAAACCCAGTCTGCCCAAAAGTTCAATTGTAGGAGCAATATGTCCCTAGTATATGGCAAATTTCTTTAACTTTTTTTTTATGGATTTATTTTATATTTTTCATTACTAAAATTAGAATTTTCTAACTTTCATCAACTGCCGATTATCTCACCTGTTCACCCTCAGAGGCTTGTGATAGAAGTGTGGAAGGAACATTTATCACAGTTTTATAAAAGAGGAAATTAATGCTTAGAAAAGAGTGGGTTCCTTTGAAAGGAGTATCTACACACAGAAAGCTGAATTAGGGATTAAATAAATCATAGCTCCTCCAAAGGATAATTTCTGCTATTCCCATCCTGCTTTCTAACACCGACTCTTCACCTTGAAATTTTTCTCTTGCTTCATTTTAGGGTATTTTTAAAGTCTGTGGGTCTAAGGAGCAATGCTGAGCCATGCTGCTTAAAAAAAAAAAAAGCAATCAAGTCAAAAGTCTCACACAAAAGGGACACATTTCAGAGAAGCTACACATAAATATATTATAGATTGAACTACAAGCACTCAATAGTAGTTTTTGTTGTTGTTTAGGAAAACATTTTTTTCCTAGAACTTGGTCGATACAAAAGGAAAAAGACAGATTCTTCTAGGTCTTGCTGTTTACATGTGAGTTAGAGAAAATAGACAAGTCTGACAAACATCTGGGAAATGTGTAGGGGGGTTTTATCCCTCCACATTATTGCCTGGAATTAACAACAGTGTCTGTCTTCTAATGTGATTGGCTGCAACAGTTCCAGTAATTTAAAATACAAATAGTGCTGAGAAAGCATGGTAAGGATTGGCGTGTTATAGTTCTGGAAACACTGAACCTTATGAATGATGTAGCGGTAAAAGGAAAGAAATATTGCCAGAAAATATTGATAGTGGATTGGATCTAAATTCACAGGAGAGGGATTGCCTGGCAGAACTATGTGGTCCCTCACCCTTCTACACCGCAGTTTCTTAACTACTAATTTTCTTTAAGAAGGAGAAAATGCTTTTGGCTCTTAATGCATGCCATCCCTTTTCACTATTTATTAGTTAAAAGTTGAGATGCACAGATGCTCTGTAATTCAGAGCACAGCCTTTGTAATCAGAAAGATCTGGGTGAAATCTCAGCCCCTCTACTTGCCTTAGGTCTATTACTCTCTCTGTCTCTCTCTCTCTCTCTCAGCCTCACTCTTCTGATCTGTGAATTGGGTAAATATGAATATTCCCCTCATGCCATTATCGTGGGAAATCAACGAGATAATTCACGGCAAAACCCTGGCAGAGTGCCTAGCACTCTGAATATTGCTAGGGAATGATGGTTTGCATTCATTTTTGACAGTGCATTTGCTCAGCCTGGATATGCTTGTCTTGACATTACAAAACCCACAGATCTAAAACAACACCTCAAATCTGGCTGGAAAAAAAATCACCTTGTTAGTAGTTATATACCAATTTCTAAAGATTCTACATGTGATTACAGCTAATTTAAATCCAGCAGGGATATGTGGAATTGACAGGAATAAAATAATTCCTCTTCTATTTTTATGTATAACTTATAAAACTTATAAGGAAAGGCAATAATTCAAGTTAGGATAATGTAATCTTTTGGTTCACAGAAAAACAAATCCGATTTGTCACCACCCAGAAAAACTCTAAGACACCAAAAACAAGATAGGAATTTTGGATGGGTCAAACTAATCCCAATAATTCAAGGAAGAACATTACCAAATATTCCGGTAGATTCCCTGGGAGGACTTGTAAGGACAGGATAGGGAGGAAGGCTTCCATACGGAATGTACCCCTTTATTTTCCTGCTATTTTCCATACTTTATCTGCTCCACCATTCCAGACCCAATCCAAAACTGGCTCTGGAGCAGGATGAGGACCAGAGATTGAATTTAGGAATTCAAGAGAGATTTCAATTTTCAGGATATCTCTATTTGAATTTAGTTTTTGACATGCACGCATTCCTTGAAGCAGGAAGGTAAGACTTAGACACATCTAAGATATACAGGATTTCCCACGACAATGGCATGAGAGGAATATTCATATTTACCCAATTCACAGATCAGAAGAGAGAGAGAGAGAGAGAGAGTAATAGACCTAAGGCAAGTAGAGAGCCTGTATACACATCTGTATATCTGAGATATCTAAGATATACAGATGTGTATACAGGATACACATCTAAGATATACATGAGGGTTACTTTTCTCATAATTATAATTATATTAATAATTATGGACCAAAGAGATTATAGTTGCTTTTAAGACAATAAAACCACAGAATCAGGGGCACCTGGGTGGCTCAGTGGGTTAAAGCCTCTGCCTTCGGTTCAGGTCATGACCCCAGGGTCCTGGAATCGAGCCCCACATCAGGCTCTCTGCTCAGCAGGGAGCCTGCTTCCTCCTCTCTCTCTCTCTCTGCCTGCCTCTCTGCTTACTTGTGATCTTTGCCTGTCAAATAAATAAATAAAATCTTTAAACACACACACACACAGAGAATCGGCTCTAATTTTAAATTTCCTTTCTTAGTTATAAGACTATGTTTAAGGTGAAGACTTGAATGTGTGGGCCCAATTAGGTCATAAATATATCTACTAATTCCATGGAACTTAGGGTACCATTGAAGTTTATAAAGTAACAGTCCTTACCACATTTTCTTTTTTCTTTCAGATAACTCAATTTTGTCATGTTCAAAAGTGCAATGATTCAGCGTTTTTCAGGACGGAGGGGCTGGGCACACTGGGCACATTCTCCTGGCTGCACATTAGGCTCTTGGGGGAAAGTGAGATGAGCCCATAGTTACTTGAGGGATATGGAGAAATGGACTGCAGACCAGAGATGGGGCCACAGGTCTGCTTTGAAGGGCTCAAATATAGAACATCTCGATGCAAGGCTTTCCATGGTAGTAATTCTACAGCTGCTGCTGGGGGCCACCTTGATCCTGAACTCTGCACCTCATGCACAGTTTAAAAATCAGGTAAAAATTCAAGCAACCTCTGAAAGCTAGAGGACTCCTCTTTAAGAAGTGTGAGAACTTAATATTCTTTCTCTCCCCTCTTTACATCTCCACTCCCATTCCCCAGTGTAGACACCCACATACATACCCAAATGCACCCAGAACAAAGAATATCAGGGGGAAAAAAAAAACTAATAGTTTAAAGGGAAGATAGATTAAATAGCAAGGAACTCCCAGATTTCAGTTGTCCAACTAGTTTAATGACTGACTAGCATCCCTGGCATATAATTTCCTATAGCAGAAAAGCCAAATACCGTAATAGTTTCACACTAGATCCTACTTGACTTCGGTGCTATTTGTCCACATGAAAGTATCCACCAATGACACCTGTGTTGGCCAGTTTCAGCAAAACCACCCAGCTCTTAATGAGCATTTATTATTTATTTGACCTTCAGAGGTCTCAGGGTGCGTGCACAGTTATAAAGTCATATGCATAAAACCATCTCTGCAATAAATTAAAATTAAACTAACCATGGCAGCGGTATTCTAGGAGCATAACTTTACTTACTTGGGTAGGCCAGGTGGAAGCGATGAGTTCTGCTCCATGTCCTAAAGGTCAAGAGAATTGGATTCTGTCAAACAAGGAAAGCCAGAAAACTGCAGAGTCCAGCAAGAATCGCCCTTCAGCCCGTGGCTTCAGGCGCAGAGTCTAAGGAAGGGGCACCATCTATGCTGTTCGAGAAGCATCAGATTCGAGTCTAAGTATATTAATGTGGGAATGCGGGAGCTTTTCAGTGGAGTGTGTCCATGCCTGCCGGTTTACCTGCTCTATAAATACAGGACAACCTTCTCCAGGGATATGCATCTCTACTCCACATACAAGACATTTTCACTGGAGCATATCAAAGATGATATTTTCATCATTTGAACATCCTGACAGTGAAGAGCATACAATACACCTTCCTCCACTTAATAAGGGCTGCATCTGTGAAAAGAGAAAATGCCTTCCAAGACAAAAGGAAAAGCATAGAAATTAATTGAATGTGTTTCTGTCACGTATGCACCACTCAGTATGCAATTTAATACTGAAACTGGGACCATATTACATATAGTTGGATGGTCAAGTCATCAATGGTAATATTAGCTTCTCTGCCAAAAAACCTCCAGAGCTCCTCTTTTGATTCTCAGGGGGAATTCATGAGCCAACTCATTCTACCTTTCCTTGAGCTTACATTTTCTTCAGGTGAATGATAATGGGACCAACAGGATATACCAGAAGGAGATGACTTGCTGAAACACACAGAAATGCCCATTAAGGTGACAGGGAAAAGCATGAAAACTCACCATGTCCGACAGTTGATAGAAAAATAGCACATACTTCTGAAGACTGCTTTCCCAGTGTTTTGATTTTATTGGCCATACTTGTGTTTGACTGGTCAGTTAGCTTAAGAAGAGACAAGGGAGGCTTCCTTGCTTAAGGTATTTTAAGCTGGTGTTACAGATGTTAACGGTGCATTTGGGCTTCCAACCCAGTACAGCAAATGTGCCGATGTGTTTAGATACTACTGGGTTTTTGTGTCTTCTTTTAGTCTATTTTAATGCAACCGTAGCCATCACTAGGTTGAATGTATGCCTCCACTAGTGTTCGTGTTTCCTCTGGAGTTGAGTAGAGTAGGTCCATTAAACAGACCTGAATGTCTAAGATGAGAAGAAATATGGAGCTTAGTTTTCCTGTGCAGTGTCTTCCCTTTTCTTCTCCTCCTCCAACTCCATCTAAACACTACACTCGCTTTTTAAAAATTTCCTCCCATTGATCAGTTCATAATCATCTAGTTCTCAAAAGCAAATGCAGAATGACCCAAAGCTGTCTGTGAAGGCAGAGCCTAGGAGAGACACCATTTGCTGATTTGTTCTATTTAGGATGAAAAGCTAAATGGGTCATTATTCACAGTCACACAATGTGATGCAATATGATGTCTTAAGTTCTGGAATAACCCTTCACTGCCTCTTGCTTTGTGAGTTAGCAAATTAGTATAGAAGTTAAGAGCAGTTAGAACATTACGTAAAGGGGCACCTGGGTGGCTCAGTGGGTAGAGCCTCTGCCTTCGGCTCAGGTCATGGTCCCAGAGTCCTGGGATTGAGCCCCATATCGGGCTCCCTGCTCGGTGGAAGGCCTGCTTCTCCCTCTTCCACTCTCCCTGTTTGTGTTCCCTCTCTCGCTGTGTATCTCTCTGTCAAATAAATAAATTTTAAAACTTAAAAAAAAAAAAAAAAGAACATTATGTAAAAAAAAAAGCCAAGAAATCTGAAGTAGTAATGATAGTTATAGAAAACTGTTGAGAGTGCCAAAGGCCTACACTAATCCCGACAGTCTGGCTATCCCACTACACACCGTTTCAGGAAGGCCAGGCTCAACACAACCTCCCCCACACTACTCCTCTGCAACTTTACTTATACCCCACACCAAGAGACGAGCAGGACCTGCAATCTTCCTGACCCCCACATGACGTCTGCTATCTCTGTCTTCGCTTTGGAACCTGATTATATTATTCTCATCATTTCAGAATATCCTGACTTTCCATATTTTTCTCTCATCACAAGCATATAAGGCAAAGGGCACCACCTAAATGGAATGTTCCTTGGTTGAGAGCACGTGATACCAGATCAGAGGACACTGATTTCAAACTCTGGCTCTCCCATTGCCAGCAGGGTGACCCATAAGATGGGGACAGAGACTGTGCTGACCTTGCTGGGTTATTAAATGAAACAGTGCGTGCAAACTACTTTGTCCTGGGCTAGTGCCCAGTTAGGATTAGAACAACTGCAATGGTGGGCATAATCTCAGTCATGGAAGGCGTCATTGGGATAATTATTGGAGACAGGGGTCTGCATCTGCTACTAATTTGCCTGGCTTAGTTACTCAACCTCTTTGAGCCTCAGGCTCTCTGTCTACCACACAGAAGGACTAGGCGGTCCTACCTTTTAAAATCTCCAATCCTGTCTTTGATTATATGTAAGCTCATTAAAGGCAAAACTTGTCTCTTATTCTTTTGCAATCACCCTAGCACCTAGCACCTCACATGTGTTCAATAGATTATATAAATGAATCCAAAATAGTAGATCTTGGGGTGCCTCGGTGGCTTGGGTGGTTAAGTATCTGCTCTCGGCTCAGGTCATGATCCCAGAGTCTGGGATCAAGCCCCTTATCGGGCTCCCTGGAAGTCTGCTTGAGTGAGAAGTCTGTTTCTTCCTCTTCCTGTCCTTTTGTGTGCTCACTCACACACACACACACACACACACACACACATACACACACACACTCTCTCTCTCTCTCTCTAATAAATAAATCTTTAAAAAAATAGTAGATCTTTACATATACATATGTGAATCTACATGTGTGTTAGCATCTGTGGAGGTCAAATGGAATGTGCATATCCAGAATTTTCCCCAAGGTGTGGTAAATTAGGAGCAGTTGTGGTCAGAAGACAACCTAGAAGGTCAACCCTTAGAAATCTAGCTTAGATAAATGAACATGGTTTGAAGTATGTTACAATGCCCAGGAGCTTCCTGTCTTTAGGCAGGAAGAAACTGCCCTACACTCCCTGACTGGGGATTCAGGATCAACTTTCCCAGTGGTAAGAGCCTAGAAGTTAGCGTGGTCTGGATCTCAGGGCTCAGAAGTCTCTGGTGCTGTCTTAGCCTGATGGGTCTTGCTCGTATTGGTCTCCTCTGCTGTCTAATGATTTTGATACTTAGAAAGGCAGTAAATCTTGGAATGATCCTGAGTGATTCTGGAGGCCTCCAAGAGAGTAGCCTCCTAGACAATCAGTTATTCTTATAAGTTATACATTTTTTTCATTTTATTTATTTTTTATTTTTAATGCAATTTCTGATATATTTAGGGTTTTTTAAATTTATTTAAATTCAATTAGCCAAGGTATAGTACATCATTGGTTTTTGATATAATGTTCAATGATTTTTTTTTTTTTTCTGGCAAAACACTAAATGTATTTCTAAGTCATCTTTGTCTGGAACCAAATGAGGAAAAACAGGTGCAGAGAGGAGAGGAGGGGAGATGAGGTGAGGTTTAAAAGTTCCAATCAGGGCGCCTGGGTGGCTCAGTGGGTTAGGCCGCTGCCTTCAGCTCAGGTCATGATCTCGGGGTCCTGGGATCGAGTCCCGCATCAGGCTCTCTGCTCAGCAGGAGCCTGCTTCCTCCTCTCTCTCTCTCTGCCTGCCTCTCTGCCTACTCGTGATCTCTCTCTGTCAAATAAATAAATAAAATCTTAAAAAAAAAAAAAAAAGAAAGTAAGCTCCCACTTTCTTTATAAAAGTTCCAATCATTCACAAAAGATAAAAGACATCTTCTGATTGCAGCATGGAAGCAGTCAGCTGTGCTGAGCAGACCCTCCTGGGCCGACTGCAGACCAACTGTGTCCCAACAGGAGTCTCAGAGCCCCACTTCTTGGCTAGTCCGGGGAAGTGGGTAGTAGTTTGTTTGTTACTGTTATTACTCATCCTGGTATTGGCAGATATGTTAAGTATCGCAACTTTTATGAGCTCTGAGCAAATATGAGGTTACGGTATGATTATTTATCTGGAGATACAGGTGTATGTTCGAGAAGGGGAGCGGGGGGGGGGGGTTCAGCTTGGGCAGTTGGATCATTTAGGAAGTCCCAGATGAGGATTGTGTCATCATGTGAACTACTGACAATCTGGAATTCATCAAACTGGAGTCGGAAAACTCTTCCAGAATGCTCCACAAGGGTCTGTAGACAGACTGTCCCCGCAGGAGCATGGGGGTTCAGAGCAGCTACAAGATCCTACACTTTAATTTTTCCATCATAGGCCCCACTGACTATCCTTTTGTTACTGAATCGAATACAGCGCACCAGTTCCTCATGGCCTTCTAATACTCGTAAACATGCAACACATTCTATGTCCCATAATCTAATAGTGCTGTCAGATGAGCCACTCACGACATTTAAATAATATCTTTGTATTAATCTCAATGTTTCTCTTCTTGCCAAAACCATTTTTAAAGCAGCTTGAAGACATCTGAAAAGAGCAAACGCAGACATTTGTTATCACACTTTTTGTGTTGTTGTAGCCAAGAGCATTCGCCTGAAAACAGGCTCTGGGCTCTTTATGAGTGGGGCTTCTCCTGCTGTTTCTACCTCAGCTTCTGTTATTGTTCTCTGAGACATCACCACCGTCCCTACAGCCTGCAAGGGCACACGCCCTCAAGCACTCGAGGAGCTGTGAGGCTGATGAATCTTAAGAGATAAAGATTATATTCTCATTGTTTAGCAATAGAAAATAAAGACAAGTGTGATAACTGCTCCAGAAATGATAGACATTTATTAATTTTAAATTTAACCAAAGCGAATTTAGCATTTTGCCCACTTTGTCCTATATGCTACATACACACCATCCTGCGCTGTCTCTTCTTCTACTTCTAGATGGAACACCTTCCCTTCTTTCAAGAAAGTGACGTTTTTTCTTTGCTTACTTTATATGACAAAAAGTCTTTAAAAAAAAGTGACTCTGAGGGCGCCTGGATGGCTCAGTGGGTTAAACCTCTGCCTTCGGCTCAGGACATGGTCTCAGGGTTCTGGGATCCAGCCCCGCATCAGGCTCTCTGCTCAGCGTGGAGCCTGCTTCCTCCCTCTCTCTCTGCGTGCCTCTCTGTCTACTTGTGACCTCTCTCTCTCTTTGTCAAATAAATAAATAAAAATCTAAAAAAAAAAGAACTCTTAAAAAAAAAAAAGTGACTCTGAGATTTTTATACATGTGGCTGATTACATGCCAGCGACAAAATTTGTTACCAAATGTGGAAGACCTACAACCAACCAGGCCTGGCTATTGGGTAAACTAAATCAGACAATTAAGTTTTGTGGTTTCAATGGTGCATGAGAATATTTGCCCAAAAGAACCACCAAAACATATGAAAAACCTAGATATGCAAAAATTAAAATGATTAAATGTGAAAGCAGAGAGTTTCTGTATCAGTGGATAAACTAAATTAAAGTTTGGGCATCATAATTCAGAAGGCAGTACTACCAATTGGATGACAAGTGACAAAAATTCAGATTTTTTTAGTTATTCATATTCTCTAGAATAGATGCTTATAATGGGTTCCAATTACTTCCAATAGTTTAGTTAAGTGCCATGTTGAAACATTCTGTTTTCATTCATTTCAACATTCATTCCAAAAGCTTTATGTAGCATCGTTCACTTCCACATTCATTCCAAGAGCATTTTTCTAGCATCTACAAAGAATATAAATGAATTGAAAGTTATTTCTCTTGAGAAACTTAAAAGCAAGTTAAGACACAGGGAAAGCCAAATCATGGTGAGTAGTAATCATCAGCAAGCATGTGATTGCACATAGTAACCATAATCAATATTTATGTATTGATTAAAATATTCCAGGCACCCTGCTAGGAACAGTGCAGTAATATGTTAGGTTGTTTCATCCTCATAACTCTATAAAGTGTTACTAAGAGTTTCCCCAGTTTACAGGGACTGAGATGTTGAGTATCTTGTCCAAGGTTAATCGAAGTGGTGGAATTCAAACCCAGGTGATCTGACTCAAACACCCTTACTCTTGAGCACTCTGAAGGGAGAATAGCTTAGATTTAGGGTCAGAAGATGGCAAATCTACTCTGTACCACTCACCAGGCTGTGGGATCTTAGACAAATCACTTAACTCCCTTGAGTCTCAAGTTCTTTTTTAAATAAGATAATGTAGACGAAAAGGCTTTGTAAGCCTACAAGACTGCAAACATCAGCTGCTAATATTTCCATTACAGCCTGCAAATACATAGTGAAGGAATACTTTGTACTCTACCACACTAATAAAAAAAAAAAAGAAAAGAAAAAAAGATGTTTCATTTTGGAAATCACAAGAAATTACCAGATAGGGGTTGATGGAGAAGTGTCAGAGTTCGTTCTCTGCCTGGAAGGGTACAGCCAGCCAAGCCTTATCTTCTATATGGAAATAAACTACTCTGTATTTATGATGAAATTATAGTACTAAGTCTACATACATTTATGCTATTTGAATCACTCACGCTGACCCGCCAATAGAGAGACATTAAAATAACAAGAATTTGTTATTACAGCACTTAGAAAAATATTGGTAATGGTTATGTCAATATGTAGATAATGTCAAAACAGCTAAATGGGACGGCAGGAGGCTTAAGAGAAAGAAACAAATGCTTTCCCTTCTCCAGATTTGCCGTTTTCTAATATTTCGTAAGGAGTCTGACACAGAAAAAGCTCATTGCTCAGACTGTATGAATGATTTGGGCATATTTAAATTTTTTATTATTTTTGTTATTGTTGTTAGGCTTTCCTGAGGGAACGCTTAGTGGTAAAAAGACAATTAATGTGTCAAACTAGACAGTAAATTGATATGTGATGTCAGTTTCATTGAAACCATCCTCTACTCATATAGTTTTAATCTCATTTATTTTTATTCCTGTCATAATAATACTTCTAAAATATTAATCAGTGCTGTTTTACTTTAGGCATATTTAAATTTTTCCTAAACTTAAGAAGCTAACAATAATTCAATAATTCAATAATTAATTCAATAATTCAATAATTAATATCATTTTCATTCTCCAATCTAGTTAGATCCCTAAAAGGAGAGCTGTATTGTTTCAGTATGAAATTCAACCTATTACCCCAGTGAATGTATTTTTCTAAAAATATTGTTGAAAAATTTTTAAAGAAAGATAATGAATTTAAGAAATAATTTCATTTGAACATAATCACCATTTGGATTCCTTGGTCTCAGATCAGCCATTGGTAGTTTATCAGCTGAAAATGTATTCATATTAAATAGAGGTGAACTTAAAATACAGATTTTTTTTCTTACTCTGTCTGCTCAGATATGAGCCCTTCACAAAGCTGAAAGAACACCATAGATTTAAACTAATAAATACAATAAAAATGAGAAAAAGCTTAGAAAAGAAAGTGATGAACATATAAGATCTTGATGTTTCATTTTTTTCTTAAGTATGTGCCCGTGTCCCAGTGTCATCGGTCACATACTGAACTTCGCAATCAGATGAGTTTCACTAAAAGAAGAAATCACTTTTTCATACTACGTCGCGCTCACAGAGATCTGTGGAGGAAGTCCTTCGTTGCATCTCATCCCCCTCACCGAACCAGCACAAAACTGGCCTATTGGCAGAAGAAAAGAGGAAGGATCCAGTCCACAGGAATCACCAAAACATTCTCTGAAAGAGAGCTGGCTGGGAACCTAGTGTCAAATTCTCTCAACAGTAGCTTTATGCTTTCTATTATTTAAGATCTATGATCCAAGTGGTGCAATGATATCGTTCTCATCTATGTTAATATATTGAGTAAGTTACACTAAACACAAAAACTGCAAAATTACTTGCAGATTGTTTCTTTTTCATTTCTCATGTGTTGTTTTTTAAACTTGATTTGAGTACAAGTCAAATGGAACAATGTCAGAAATCTGGGCACTGAAGGCCAAATCCAATATGAAGCAAAGGGTTGAGTAAATACATGGTCGACAGGCGCTGACCTGCGTAGAGGCTTTTCTGAATAATTTACACCCAGAATTTCACTTTGGGACCCAAGGGGACCAGACCAGCGGTCTAGAATGCCTAAACCTCACCAGACAATTTCTCAGCTCTCCTCTTATCTTGGGCAGCAAACATGTGGCCCGCCGTGGCTTGTCTGCCCTGTGAAGATTTCCTGAAGATCTAGCCCTTTCCAATCTAGGAAAAACTGTTTTTGCCAAAATAGAGCTCATTATTAACCTCTCATCAGCAACTCAGTAGCAAGAATCTCTGATGTCCAAATTGAATCTTGACATTGTCTTCCTCAGAACACAAACAGCAGCAAGAAAGTTAGCCAGGCTGCTGACAGGTCCAAGAAGAAAAGCCCTCATCGCTACAATTTGAAAACTACCATACAATTCAAAGTAGCTCTTCAGCAGTGTCACCTTCCTTGTGCACGATGGCTCTGTGAGGTGCAAACAGAGATACCTAATGCTCTACACTTGGTTATCTGAATTCACATCCTCTAAATGATAAAACTTAGGCATAAAGAGGTTAAGTAAATCGTTTGTGGCCCACGAAGCCCATGGTGTTTCTCCTGTGTCCTGCCACCCGAGACATGGCCCTAGATGTTTCTTAGAACAAGTTTCCGGTAATTAAATACGACATCCCAATGGTGTCAGAAAGACCGAGAGAGAAAGGTAGAGGATCCTTGCCCTTCTCGTAATATCCCCACTTTCGACATATTAGAGCCCTGTCTATTCTCTGACAAGCCCCTGAGTGTGCTAACGTTCTCTTCAAGTGTGTTTCAAGCTCAAAAGCTGCATTTAAAATGTCATAGATTTCTGGACACTAATACTCAAAAATGATACACAGCCGAGGTTTCTGGCATTCTTTATGCCCATCTGCTAGCATGGCATGGTGCCCATTCACAAGGTAATAAGACAATTTCAGGAGGACACAGATGCCAAGCATATCAAGGCTTAGAGTGATAACCTGCAAAATGAAGCAAGCAGCTTTTCTTTTTCTACAATGAGCAGATCCTCCCGAGTCAGAAGCACCAGATCATACCTTCACATCCATTCCATTAGGTGAGATCACATTAGTTGACACAGAGTAGAATGCACAGAGGGGATGTCTGCAACTAGTTCAAAACCTTGACTCATTTCTGTTTGTAGGTTACAAAGAAGAATTAAGGAGCATTCCTAGAGAATGAAAGCCTGGTACGCTCACCTTAGCTCAAAGACAGTCATCTGCCACAGAAAGAATGAGTTTTGAATGGAAATTTCCAAATGTATTTTTTATGTCAGGAAGCTTCGTGCCTTTGTTTACTTGTGAACAATCAAATCTCAGATAGCATGTGGCTTAGCTGGGCGAGAAGGTTCAAGAGTTGGGACAGGACTGTATTTTCTGTAGCTGTAGTTATGGTACCTCTGTTGACTCCTTTGCCCGAGAATACAGTGACAAAGAAGATATGGTAAACACAGGTTCCCTTCTGAATTCTAGCAAGCATCCTTTGACTAGAGCTGTTACATGGAAGCTCGTTGAAGGCACATGTTTTAGTCATTGTTCCCTCTCCATATGCTTTTCGTGTATGTATTTGAGGTGAAGAGTTGTTTGAAGAGCAGGAGGAGAAAGTGAGGGGAAGAAAGCAAAAGAGCAGAAGAAACTAGGAAGAAAGGAAAGGAGAGACAACGCTTTGACAACATGTATCTGCTACTAGCTACTCTACAATGTTAATTCTTATAGTCAATTCCTTAGTAATAATTCTAAAGAAAAAAAATCGGTTAATACAAAGAAATATCAAGTTGCTTCCATTTCCTGCAGTTCCTGAAAACTACATAGCTCTTTTTCTTTCCTTTCTCTGTTTATACACATAAAATACATATTCTGGAAAACTTTATGGATACACACAGACATATACACAAAAGTATGTACATGTACGTTCATAGATACATCTGCATACAGATATATTGTTTTTTAAACTACCTAGACATAGGTATGTGTATACACACACACACACACACACACACACACACACACACACGCTCATTAGAGATCAGATCCTGCATTGCATCCTGCATGGTAGTTAGACAGCTGCTTACATATAAGATATTTTGTCTTGGGTCCATGGGTGGCTCAGCCAGTTAAACATCTGCCTTCAGCCCCGATCCCAGGGTCCTGAGATGGAGTCCCTCCCTGCTGAGCAGGGAGCCATCTTCCCCGCTCTCCTCCTTGCTTATGCTCCCTGTCGCTATCTCTGTCACTCTATCTCGAATAAAGAAAATATTTTTTTAAAAAAGGTATTTTCTCTTTTTAAAAAGAAGTTTAAAAAGTTTAAAAAGAAGGAAATTAAATGTAAGCCGTTTCACAATAAAGCATTATAAGAACATATATAGATGTGTATGTAAGTACATGTGTTTAATAGGATTAGTGTGTTTAACACAAGATGATGACCCTCATGGTAAATTGAATTGAACTACATTTCTGAACAATTTATTTATTGGTTTAGTACTTATTCAACAGATATTTATTGAACACCTATAGTATTCAGAAATAGTTTCCTGTCCTCAAAGAATAATAGCTATAACTATACCAATACAAACTTGCTTTTATTTCAAATAATTTTATTTTTTCTCATTTATTCAAGAGATGTCAGTGAGTACCAGCTGTGTATTAAGAACTGTTTTGGGCTCTGATGACATTACAAAAATAACTTCAGTCCTCAAAGTGTTTAAAGTGTAAGGTAAGATAGAGACTAGAAAAGATACTAACATAGTGTGTTTAGTGGCGATGTGCAGAGCATAAAACATAAAAGGTAAAACTCCTTTAGATTTGGTGGTTTGGGAAAACGTCACGGAGTAAATAGTGTCTAAGTTGTTTCTCTGGGGGAACTACTGATATTTAGCCAAAATTGCCTTAAGAAATTCTAAATACCCCTTCCAGGCTTGTGATTTATCTACAGGTAGAGATTTAGTTCTAGAGTTCCACATTTGTTTTGGTGGGGAAGGAAAAGTGCCCACTTTTCTAAACCAAATTAAAGTTATCAGAGATCTTGGAAACATGCTTTGAATCTGTAAATGTATATTATAATACATTATATATACATATATAATTCTGCTTCAATTTTAACCTCAGACCTGAATAAATTCCACACTGCATATCTTTATTTTCTGAAAAGGATGACTTTGATTTAAGAGAAAAAGCCAGTTACAGGGAGGGGAAAAAAAAAAAAAGAAGAAGAAAAGAAGGAGAATAGGAAACAGAGAAGCTGTCTATAAAGGAGTTGAAGTCACTTTCAATGTGTATCATTTTTAGCTTTGCCAAAGAAAAGAGTGAAAACTGGACTATTGAAAAATTCACATAGTTTGAATCATGAACATTTCTCAAACAAATGAAGGAAGATGAACATAAAAAATAGAAACACATCTGGTCTGACTTACTGTCCCCTTGCCCCCATCAATGTAATAAGGGATTGACATTTGAAAAAAAAAAAAGATGTAGTCAAGCTCTACCAGTTTAACCGAACAATAAACAAGAAGAACTCTGCAGCCCAGTGTTTCGGCTCTGCTTTACAGCATGAGTAACTTCAAATCTAATTAGGATGGGAAATTTTGCCTGAACAAGTCTGAAAAGTATTGAGCAATTTCCTAGCAGTCATGACACTGATTCTGGGTATGTACTAGAGGGAAGTTCAGCAAGGCACGAGGGCATAAAACACCACTGAAAGTGAGAGGGACAAGAGCAGGATGTAATAAAAAGTGTAAGGACTTTGGAACAAAATAGAATTGGGAATAAGTTCTACACCGTTCTGCCATTCACTAGATTTCTGCCCTTGGTGCAAATTACTTATCCTCTTTGAGACTCCCTTTTCTTACCTGAAAATAGAGATGAGAATAACTTCTTCCCCAAAATTATGTGAACTAAGTTAGATAAGAAGCCTAGATCAGTGCATGACCCATAACAAATTCATATTTGCTCATCTGCAGAGATTACTTTTAGAATGTTGGAGAAGGACACCCGAATATCAGGTGGAGAAAACATCATGGGGATGTCTCTCGTCATGTTCAGTGCTGCTCTGCAACAAAAATACCATCCAAAGACTAGTTCTAAATGCTATGCTGGTGAACCACGTGGGAACAATTCATAATTGACTATTTTCTGAGAGGATTGAGATGGTTTCTGTCCGACGATTTCTTCCACGCTAGCATGTGCACATGCTGGGTTAATAGGATCCTGTTTTGAGACATCACCTGATGTTTCTCCTGCCTGCCGTCCCCCGTGGTTGTATCTAGTACCCTCATTGTGCCATTCATCATCTTCCGGAGGAGGGGTCAGGAAGTTAAGGAAGAGTTGACGAAGGAAAGAGTCAGCTTTGAGGTCCCATCACAGAGACTAATAATCTTGAAAAGCAAGCAAGAAGAGACAAAGGATCCTGTGAGAGTACCTTCCTGAAAATTACAAATAGAAAGCTTAAAGGGTATAGAAGAAGAAATCAGCGAGCTGAAAAGGATCCCAGATAAAGTAAAAGATTATTTTTGCGGTACAGAGAAAGATGAAAACTTCTGTCTGGATTGAGAGAAGGAGAAGAGACGGAAGAGGACAGTGAGGGGAAGGGAAGGGCTTTGGGCATAAAGGGAGTGCGGACGGAGAGAGATGAGATGCCTGGCTTCTGCCCCCTTCTCATCCTTTGTTCTCACAAATGCCTAATCCTGGTTCTTATCATGGTTCTTATCCCGGTGGCCCCAGCTGGGGGTGATAGGATCAACAAGTGAGTGAGATACCGACAGGATAGGCTTAAGGACAGACTCTCAGAAGGCAGATGCCAAACACGGTGTGGGAAAATATCCGAAAGATTCGGGAGCCTCCAGGAGGGATGCAGAAGGCCTGAGAGAATTTCGCTAGACAAGAGGAGACACGTACTGAGAGGACACCTGACCAGATGTAACTTGGATCATACAAGCTGAGGACCACACTATGCGATCCTAGACCCCCCAGGGCAGCTACAGCCGAGAAAAAGGTTGAAGCCCCACGGCTGAGTAGGAAGAACTGAACTTCAATGAAGACAGGGTGTGCCTCTGGGCCATGGCCTCCTTGTCAGAAACAGGCCTAGAATGCTCCCGACAGGAAGGGAAAGATAAAGGAAAGAAGATTCCTGAATTAACTGAGTGCATCTCTGAAAGAGACCAGGAGAAAATGAAAAGATTGAGCTTACTTTGAACCCGCAAGGTAACTAATTGCACAGAAATCATGGAAAAGTTCCATTGGCTTTTCATAGTTAGTTCCTATATATTGTTGTTCTGCAATACTACCTCCACTATGACACCACAGCCAACACCAGTCTATTATTAACATAAAAGTAGATTTAATGCATGTTTAATTCTACAAATAGATAACATTCAAGACTACTGCAGGAAAAAAATGGAAAGGGGAAGAAGGAGAAACGTTGCCATGGTAGTGGCGGCAGAGAGACACACATAGCCAGTATCCCAGGATCTGACATGAGTACCACGCTCAAATGTTTAGTTTTAAAAATTAAAAGAATAGTTTTCATTTTTGAAATTGATTTGTAGGTGGGTATTTCTTAGAGTTGAAGTCATGTCTCTACGCATTTTCCATGATTCGATATTTATACTCTGCCTTCTCCTGCCTCCTGCCTTCCCTCCCCCTCCCATTCCCTTCCTCCTGGATGGTAAACATTGATCATGATCCTATGGAAAATTATTCCAAGTAAAAGCTGTCATTATTTTTCTCATTGTTTGTCAATATAATGAGATGACATTTTATGTCTCAGGTCATTATTTGTACTTTGTCATCATAGGTGAAAGTTAAGTCTTTCTTTAATATCCCCAGATTCCAAAAAAATTTAAAAAGTTAAAAATAAATAAGTAAAATCCCCAGATTCCTTAATGGAAATTGTAAAGGCCCAATGTTTTGCTTCTTTGCTGATGCACCAGCGTCTACCCCAAATCTTTTCTGTTGTGTTTTTTCATTCCCTCTTATCCCCAGGTGCTAAGAATAACAAGTTGGACTATCAAGAAGTACCTTAATTTTTACCTCTTTTGTTGTCTCTTTGGCAGACTTAACTCCATTCCTTGACTCATTCAATAAGTATTTATTGAGGGTCTGTCATGTGCCAGACCAGAAGATTTATTACTTTAAATTTTTAAAGAAAGTTGATATTTCACTAATTTTATTAGCATATTTAGCCAATCAGCATCTCTATTATCTACTTCAGTTGGAAAGCATTTGACTGTCTTAATTAATGTTCAGAATAATAGTTTCCACATCCCAGGCCCCTGATCACTCCTGAAATGATGACCGCATACCTGTACTATGAGCCTTTGAAACTTAGGAAAAGCAGGCTCTAAAAATAAGGATATAAATCAGATCATAAGAAACTGACTCATAGCCATATAGCTGGGCTACAGGGTATGACAAGTAAAACAGACTCTATCTGTGGTTCATGAACAGCTTGTAATGTGCAAACACTTCAGCTATACCGCACAACAACTCCAGGGGGCACCATTCAAAGCAACGGTGGTAAAAAGAGGATTTACGCATTATACAGAATGGCGGCCCTACAAACCATTTTATAAATTCCGCCTCTACCACCACCTCTGCTCCTTCTTTCTTAATGAGAGAATTTTAAATTTACTTGCATGCTTATCCATAGGTGACCCTTTCTCAGCACAGGAACTGATTTATGATTGACCTCAGCCAGTCCTAGGGGCTTTCCCCCACCCCCCATATTCATCATGTTTAAACACAAAAATGGGGCCCAGTAATGGGTAAGAGTAAATCCCCTAATGGCTTCTGGGAAAGCGTCTTCCCTAGACAGGAAGAGACATGGAGAACAACACTCTTCTTCCCTGTATGTAGTCTCTTCTCTAGTGATGTCTGAAGCTGGTGCACGTACAGTATGGAGGAAATGGCACTAAAACGTTCAAGATAGTAGAGTGGAAACTGAGAACGGCCTTACTCACAAATTTCTACTGGGGGCCAATAAATTCCTTAGCATTGACGCTGCCCTCAGTGGTTCCTTCTTTTGTTTGCAGCCCAGAACATCCTTACTGACAATCATGAATTTGGCTACTCTATCCATCAGTATGGAAACGGTAGGATAGAAAGGCTCTATAATTTCTTGAAGTTAGCGAGCAGGAAGTATAAAAACAAACCAACAAGCAAACAAATGAAAACAGCTTTCTGGTATTCCCGGCTGTCGCACTATGGGACTGCAATTCAGTGACTGAACTCACCAAGGACATAGTAAATATTCAGTGTTTACCGATGACTGTGAGAGGGGGGAAAGATGGGAGTAAATGCATGAACTTGATTGTTTTTAGTAAGTGAATTGGCTCTAATACTTGACCAGAACATAGTCTGCTCTTCTCAACCATATTTAATACACATAATACCCCTGCACCCCCCCCCCCAAGGGGTCATTCTTTCCACTCTTCCATAACTCACATCCTGGTTTACCTCTGCTTCTCTTCACCCTCCTTCACCCAGAGAGTTGAAACTCTGATCATTTCATGGGTATCAGACCTCACTGGAAAACAAAAGATAATATTTATACTTAGTGATGGTAATTATTAAACTACAGCCCAGATTTCTCCTATGCAGTACAATCCAAACTTACCCTTTTTTGGAAACTAGTAATAGCAATGGCAACCGCCTTGGAAGGAGACACCTGAGATAGCAAACACATTCAGTTTAAAGATGCTTTTGTCTGATTATCTATACAACTATGCTAATGAGAAAGAGTGACTAAGTTATAGTCTCTATCTTGGCTTTACATGTTATGGGAGTCATTCTTTACATCTGTTGCCCCCTAATAGGAGAGAGTACCAAAAAAAGGGGTGCTTTTGTGTTAGAATGCTCTAGTCAACCAGCATGCCAGGTCACTTGATAATGGCTGGCCTGGCAGGGGTCCAACGCAGGGGATTCTTCATAGATATTCCGCATGTCTTCACTCCAGTGATGACTATAAAGTATGGTGGAGCATTTATGTACCAGGAAAAATAAAAGAAAAAAAGAAGGAGGAGAAGAAAAGTGTGAAAAAAGGAAAGGTGAATGAACATTACTATTTAGGAGGAAAACACAGTATTTAGGGTTCTCGGAAGAAGAATTTTATTTTTCTTCTTTTGAATTTAAAAAATGCACATGGCTCGTGGCCTTAAGGAGAGAAGCACAGGAACAAGGCTGCTTTTGTACTCTATTAAGGTTGAGATTAAAGTCCCTACTGATAAACTGAACATTCTTTAAAAGTGACCAGAAGCAAACAGTGTCTGTTTGCTGCTACTTTATTACAAAGACACCACTGAGAATAGCTAAGAATATACTATTTGATCTTTAACAGGTTGACCAAATGATTGCAGTTGGCTCTAGTACATGAGATGCTTTCTGCAAATTATTGTTTCTGGTTATAAACCTTTATAATATCTCGGAATGAATTATGTATGTATTTCATGTTTTCTTTTCTGTTATCAGCCTTGATGTTCTCATTTCAAGTTTCACCCTAGCCTCCTAATAATGCAATATTGAGGCCATTCAGACACTAATTATGCCTCCGTGGCTTTTTTGAAATGACTAAATCAGCATCAGTTCTATAATTATCATTAGCAAGTTTGTATCAGTAGCTCACATCACTTGAAAAGCTCAACTTAAATGATTTGTGAATGTACTCATCTAATACATTGAATACTCTCTATAGATACACACAGGTGCTTGCGTATTGCTTTATGTAAAATAGAAAGCCTGTAAATGTATATTGCATGAAATATATTTTCAATGCAATATTAAAACATTATTTCCATAGCTTGAAATATTAAGCTACACAGAGACACCCAAAATACCTGTGCTTTAAAAGCTCAGTTGGGGTGAGCAGTGTAAGGAAATAGAAAACTATTACTCATACTTAAGGCTAGATCTGATGTCTTCCTCATTTTCAGTGTGTTCAAATAGGAATCTGGCAAATATGATTGACAGGAAGAAGTATCCAAATGCAATTCTTCTGTATTTTCATTGTTTCTGTTCTTGAATTATTGATATTGCCAGTAGTCATTTGCCATGAAAACAAATCAAGTTATGTATGGTAAGCACTTCCCTGAATGCAACACTTTTATATTTTAAAAAATGTTTACAGTATGCCGATTTTATAATTTAACAAAATGGCAAACTGGTGGGGAAAATAACTACAGCAAAATAAAAGCACTGTGAGAATTAAAATCTTAATTCTGTAAGGAAATACACAAATGCTGTGTGGAAAAATGTTATAGGAAAAAAAAAAAAAATCCCGCCAGCTATGGAGAAAGGCAATGAAGATTTCTTTGTGGCACTTAGAAGGGAAAGACTCACCTTAAACAGGAAAACCTGATAAGAATTTCTGAATTTAGGTCTCTTTCGGAATAGTGGGACATACATCAAAAGCTAAGCCATTGTACTTCCCAGTGACAATCTTTTTTTTTTTTTTTTCACACCACCTAATACTAGATCCTTGTTTTGTACAAAAAAAACTTGTGCCAGGCTGTAGTATTTTATGACCTACATTATTACCCTCTGGGTAGTGAAATGATGGTGCCAAACTAATTATTGCTTTGTCTAATTTTAAATCCAGGTCTATGGAGATTAACAGCTTGCACATTAATTCAAAGCACCAACAGCCCACCTAACCTAATGCCGTTTTAAATGAATTAAAAATCCTGTTTAGGAAACTTTAATATACTTTAAATGAAGAAAATGTGCATCTATATTTTTACTCAGGATATCAAAACCAAATTCACTTTGCTTATTTTGCTTGCTCAAACATACTGCACGGAGGAACTTTTTTTATCTTCAGACATTACTTCTCTTGCAGATGAACTACTTGCTAAGCTAACAGCACAGCCTGAGTGCAACTAACTGTAAAGTGATGGTGGCTGGGAGGTGGTGGGGGGAAAGGGAGGCCAAATAACGAGAAGACTATAGAAAGAATACATCAGACAGAGGGAAAAAAACCCACTCGATTCCAATGTATTGTCCCCTTTTATATCTCTGACATTAAATGAATGCCTTTAAACACACTGACATTTTGTAATATTACAAAATGAACGTGCAGTATTTGAGCAATCAATAAAGATAACCCATCTATAAAAAAGGCAAGGAAGCATATCACCAAACTCTACAAGAAGGATTGACAGTTTGAGGGACCAGAAAATGATAGACCATTGCAATCACTCCCCAGCCGGTCTCCTCGTTTCCAGTTCTATTAGCTATGTCTTCTTAAAGCAGGTCTCAGACCACATAAATGTCTCGCTTAAAAACCTTCCAGAACTTCCTGTGACCCACCTACTGAAACGCAGACCTCTCACCCAAGGAACAAAAGAAGTTCCTTCACAGTGTATCCCCAGTTCTCACTTCTTCCTATTTTCCCCTTCATTCCTGTGTAGAGCAAAGCTGCAACCCAACAAGGTTAAATGCTGTTTCCTGCAGAGGCTCTCCTGATTTCCTTCCTCACTGCCTTTGTCCATGCCTACTGCCTCTACACTTCAGTTCACTAATTTCCTCAATAAACCTTTATTGGGGATTATCACCATTTTAAGCACTGTGGTGGGGGCAGAGATAGAAAACTGAAACCAAAGCTGGAAATTACCACATCGCCTGCCCTCAGGGAGCTTTACAATCTAACGGAGGGCCCAACAGAAAGATACTCAAAACACGATGTTAAGGTGCAGAGAGAAAGAGAGGGATGTAGTCTGAGAAGAACCCAGGGGAGATAGGCTGAAGTGCCCCCGCTCCAACCCAGGAAGGCTGGGAAGTCTTCTTGCGGGAGGTGTAAGTGCTGAGAGTCTGAGGGAGGTAGCCCACAGAAGAGGAGGGGAAATCAGAGGGCACAGTGGGTAACAAGGCACAGAAGGGACAGACAACATGGCAGACGCAGGCTGCAGACTACAAGCGGTTTGTTGTATTGGAGCTTAAAGATTGAGACTACAAAGACCAGGAAAACGGTTCTCTCCTTCATGAAAGAACCCGTATCTTCCTCTAGACAGACCCCTTTGTGAGTCACTTATTCACTTTGAACTATATTTATCTGGCTTTATCCATAAAATGTTCATGTCAGTTTCCTTTAAATCTTCTGCAATTTTTAGTGCAATACTTGTAACCACAGTTAAGTGTTCAGTACTATGTGTACTTTCTAAATGCAACTGAGGATCATGCAGAATCAGACAGAGGCTGCAGCAAATATATGAACACTACTACAAGTTCAAGAGTGAATGAAAATGTGCAATCCTCAGATGATTAGAAGAAAACAGTTTTGCTTAACCAAGAAAACATCTCAAGTGAACCTGTCACAGGATTTTCGAGTTGTCTCTCCACTATAGGGTTAGGTCACTGAGGAGATATAGAGACCACTCTAATACCCTTTGACAGTACCTGTATTCGAATGTAATTCTAACAAATTGAGTACTTTTACTAAAATGAGGTCAAGGTCCTCACTAGTTTTTTTGGCAGGGTTGGGGAAGAGGAAGGAGCATAAGAATTTTGTAGTATTCTTAGTTGAAGTACAAATAAAGATCCTTAAACTAAACTGCAATTTTATGCAAACATTAAAAAAAAAAAAACATACCAGTAATTGCATTTTTGTAAGAGCTACTTTAGATTTTGTGAGCAATATGAAAAAAAAATGTGTAGGTCTAACAGCTAGTAAGTCCTGGAATATTTTGGAAACACAATAGTGTGGAAGAAGATATGACTAGTTTAATGTTTCATTAAAATAATTGAGTTTGAAACTAAACAGCAGAATGTATCAATTAAATTGAATTGTGTTTCCTATTTCATGAAAAACTCAACATTATAGCACCCCAAACTTATTTTTGTCTTTAAAACATCTTGTTAACCTCGGGGCGCCTGGGTGGCTCAGTGGGTTAAGCCGCTGCCTTCGGCTCAGGTCATGATCTCAGGGTCCTGGGATCGAGTCCCGCATCGGGCTCTCTGCTCAGCAGGGAGCCTGCTTCCTTCTCTCTCTCTCTGCCTGCCTCTCTGCCTACTTGTGATCTCTCTCTGGCAAATAAATAAATAAAATCTTTAAACAAACAAACAAAACATCTTGTTACCCTCATCTTCTTATGTTTTCAGTGCTCTCTGTCTACTCCCATCTTGTCCTTCTCTTTTCTTCTCCCATTACCTATGTATACATCTCTGTGTCTAACCTTAGTCCAGGCAGACAAGAATATGGTCATCTGCACAATCACATTTTGTATCACCTTGCTTATTTCCTTACCGTTTACTTTAGTTGTTGTTGCTTATATGTGTCCTGAGAATAAGAACACAAAAGTAGAAGAAACTTTCCTCTCTGAATTAGCTTGAGAGGAACATGTGCGCATGCGTGTAGTGTACTCACACACACACACACACACACACACTCTTCCTGAAGGAAAAAAAGAACAGTGATGCTTATTTTTCTTTAGTTTTCTTACAAAGCCCACATCAGAATACACTATATGTTAGAAATTCATTATATTTGTCTTTTTTACATTAAAAACAAATTAAAATTAAAAAAGAAAGAAAGAAACATCGGGCTTACAGCAGTGGGAAAAAACTAGCCTGATCAGTTTTTCACTGAATTACGTGTTTTCTTGATTAGCCAGTGCACTTTCTTTAAAGACTCAATTTCTCCTCTTCGTGTCATCACAAGAAAAGTTTCATAAAGAACATTGTAGAGATGGATGTCAGTTACGACCAGAAACATTTCTTTTGAATAAAAGTTTTAAAAATAAATGTGGCTAGAATATGGTGACTATTAAAATGTTAATCATATCACATCATTAAAGCTGGTTTTGTTAAAACAACAAAAACCATAAATATTGTGCTAATTTTACAAAGAATGCATCTTTTGGGGGGAAAAAAAGTCAAATTTCAACTTCCTTTGCAAAAAAAGTAATTGGAGAAAAGCAACCTTTATCCATACTTAAAAAAAAAAAAAGGTAGAAATAGTGGGGTGACAAACTCCATAATGGATCTTATTAGTGATGCAAATCGCATAATATATATTTTATTATGTAAACATTTTTTCCTGGAGTATATGTAATTTTGGACAGTTTTGAAATGCTATGTAAATACATGCAGTGTTCTTTTGAATAGCTTGCTTTTCTTTGATTCCAAAGTTAATTATATTCATTTATATGTTGAATGACAAATTCTATAGTCTGTATTTCAAATGAATATACAAAGGAGTTGGAAAAGGTATTACTTACCTATTAATAAATCCCGCTAACCACACTTTTTCCTGCCCCTTTTTAAAAGTAGTGCTTACTTTGCTTTAGATATTGAAAATGAATTTAAGTTGATCATGAATATATATACATATATATACACATATATATATCTGTACATAACTTTTTTTTTAACTCAGTGAATATTCCATCAAATATATTTTATTTGACATTTTGGTTTACATAAGAAACTGTAAATTCAATATGAGGAATTTAGTGTTAAAGGCTGATGAGCTTTGAACTTTTTTTAACAAACAAGGACAGAGCCACTTTGCTTGAATTGCACAGAGCATCTGCTGTGTGTCCAGAGGACTTCTCGTCGCCATTCTCCAAATGGGCAATAACTGAAATTTTAAGTTCTTCACAGTTGTTGTTTTTTAATTCATCTGTACTCAATCCAACAGTGACCCATAGATATTTTTCCACACTTATTTCTTTGTGGTGAAATCCAATGGGCAACTTCTCATAATATCGTTTTCAAAGCTATCTTGTAAAACATAACTAAAGGGGCTCTAGTGTTCTCTGTTACATCAGAATAAAGTTCTTCTGTTTTATTTTGAAGCCTGGTTTAAAGAAATGCACAGAAAGGTCAAATCCATTCCACATAGAAATCTCATTCTTTAGAAATATTTGGTAAGATCTTGAATCACTTTGTTTTGTCTTTTAAATTCTGTCATCTGCTTAGATTTAACTAGAATAATTTTTCTTTCTCATTGTGTTAGCTAAATGCATCTGTTCGAGGGCTATCCATTCACAGGTAAGAAAATCATGAAAGGAGAATGAAATTAATTTCAAAGTATATATGTGGTATCTTTTAAAAGCTGCATTTCATCATCTGGAGAGCTGCAATTTAGTCTATTAAATCTATGGCAGAGAAGCAGGAAGAAATGCTTCCGTTATAAGGAGGGTCAGTACTAAACAAGTCTATTTTCCTTCCCAACCTTCAAAGGTAACATTCTCAGCTTCATGGGCTCCTGGTGGAATATATAATTTGCATCTTTCATTCTTAGCTTAGTTGAAATGGAGCGGACTGGGTGTCCACCAGGCCAAAGTATAAACTTAACATTTATCTATTAAAGTCATATTTAATGAAAACGAAGAGAAATTTATTACCTCACTCACTCTCTCGCTCATTACAATTCCTAAAGAACTTTGCCGAGCACATTATCTCGTAGACATCATGATCAAATGTTATTGTTTGCTTTATTATCTCAGTTGGATGGTTGGCTAGTCTAGAATGAAATAGGTTGAAGGCAATCCTCGCAGCCTAGAAGTCTGAATGAGGTTCCCATTCAAATGATCCTGGTTGTTTGGGGGTGGGGCGGGGTGATTAGTAAACCAACTGAGCTTACACTGCATAGTAAGCGTCTGGATGCAGCACATTTACATCTAACAAGAGACCCCAGAAAACGTGTATGTGTTTCTTAAACCTTATGTTCCGAACAAAAGGCTATCTCAGCAACAGACAATCAGCACTGCATTGCTCCCTGGGATGCGAGCAACACACTCAACTGCACATTTCATTCTTCCTCAGCTCCCAGCACCACAAAGCCCCTACTCTCTTCCCACTCCTGGGTCCCCGGCTTGCTCCATAGAAGGGGGTTGGGAAAGCATGAGGCTAACGTCTATGCTGGCGCACCAGCAGCCCGCACCGGGGGCCCCCAGGCGCTGCTTTCCCCGGCCCAAGCCGCCTGGGGGAGGTAGGGAGGGGAACCAGGGAAGCGCGAGAGTGGACCGCACACCTAGACACTTATGATTTTATTTATTCACAAGGAGGCGGGGGAGGCGAACCGGCTTAATTTGGATTTCCCCCCCGAAGTTGCCTCTTCTTAGCAGATAAAGTCGTTTTCTGGCTGGTGCTGGGGGCCCAGGGGAGAGTGCGGGTGAGGTCCTGGCTTCTCGGGGCCAGATCCTGTCCAGTGTGCGGAGTCTTGGGGGGTGGGGAAGGGTGGACTGGCCGCAGCTGTCGAGAGGGCCGGGAGCCCGCAGGGAGGGGCCCGCGGGCGCGAGAGCCGCGCAGCCCTGTCCCGGGCCCTCCCAGGCTGGCTGGGGCGCGCAGGGGCCGGCTGGTCACGCGTGGGAAAGAAAGGCCCCTTCCCCCCCCACCACCACCACCACTTCCCCCCTCCACCCCAAGGCATTGCTCCCCTTTCCCCAGGCTGGGCCGCCCGGGAGTGCGGGCAGGGAGAGCTCCGGGTCCCTGCGCGCGTAATCATGACCTCGGGGCCCCCTCCGGGCCGCGTGAGCGCGTCGGCAAGGCTGGGCGGCCGCCGCGGCCCCGGCCGTGTAACATGACCCGAGCGGCTGGCCGGCCAGCGCGGCGCGGCCATTGAGCCCTCCCTGCCCATGAATCTCTGGCGCGTCTCTCGCTCGCTCGCCCGCTCGCCTCCCGCCTCCCTTTCTCCCCCTCCAGCTCCGCGGGCTCCGTGCGTCTTTCCCTCTCCCTCCCGGTCCTCCCGCTGCCCGTCTCTCTCCACTGCCCGCCTCTCGCCACTGCCTCCCGTCTTCTCTCCCTCTCCGCAGCCTCCGTCTCTTTCTCCCTCTCTCCTTTGAAAACTGATCTTTGGCTCTTAGTGTGAAAGTGATTTGAATTTGGCTCGGCGGCGCTCTGCGCCTGCGCCCAGCCTCTGGCATGCTGGCTCCTTCCAAGCAGCTGTTTTGGGTTTGAAATTCCAACATGGCAGAGGCTGCAGTCCGTCTTCCCTTCAAAAACTTGGAATGATTTCAAATCATAGGCACCTTCACTTAACCCTAGCTTCCATTCATCAGCAAACACGTCGGATCGATGCTACGCTAACCTATCGGGTTTTCGCTCCGCGCGTTCAGGTAAGAGGAGCTTCGTAGTTTTCTACCATCTGTTTAAATTTGTTTTTGTTTCTACTTGTTTTATTTTTTAAGAATATAAACAAATGCAAGACCCGTAATAAAAAGAGATCTTCCAGTAGTGCCGTAAACATTAAATTTAATTTGCATTCGCTTCTATTCTGTACGCCAACCTGCTGTCTAATTTTTCAGTACAAAGTAGCCCTGAAACATTATAATGCATATTTTGCTGCTTAATCATTGTAACAATAGTATTGGATTAAGAGTTCGCGATAGCAAGAATCTCGTTTTCCGCTATATTGAGCTTAACTTATTACTATCTTTTTACTTCAAAAATAAAAAAAATAAGAAAGCGGAGCCATAGGGTGGGGCTAGACTTTCTTCGGGAACTAACTTCTAAGTAAATAAGAAGTGTAAATAAGAATCTTGCACACACAAAAAGTTGAGGTTAAATTACAGTCTCGTGGCTGGGGGAACGTGAAAATGTCAGAAGATCGGTTGCAGAAAAATGTAAGCACATCATCTTGGAGGGGGTACAGCGTGGTGGGCGTATTGTTGGCAAGGAACGGGAGAGAAAGATGTATAATTTAATGGTATATACAATCCACTGATCCTATTACCGTCCTCCCCGGAGCTCTTGTTAGTTTCAATGGGAGTGAGTGAAATTGACATGGACTTGCATTCCTGGTCATGTGCTTTTTTTCCTTTCTTTCTTCTCCTGTGATCTGAGATCCCCTTTTTGTTGATGTTGCTTTCCCCCTTAATTATATGCATGTAGGTTAAATGAATACCTGACGAAAGGGCCCACGTTTCAAGGCAGTGACATTTGATAGCTGAGAGGAAAAGTGGCTTTAATGAAAAGCAACCTTTGGAATTCCTGCTTGTGAGAAATCCAATTCAGCTTTTTGTGCTGCCAGCAAGAAATGATCAGTAGCACCAGTGTTTATGGTATGTCAGTTTTGGAATTTACTTCCTTTGCATCTAAATAGGAAAGACAAATTAAATAGCATGATAAAAACCATTGAAGACTCTCCTTGGGAAGCAGACGCTCATGATATATAATTCCTTTAAATAGATATATGTATATTTTAATCTGTCAAAATGCTTGTTTGCTTTTGCTATCACTTGTTTATATTTCAGTTTTGATTAATAGATTACTGGAGTCCACTTTTGTCTGTTTTAGCGGTAATCCCAAAGTTGCATGTTACTAGTAATGCACTATATAACCACTGAAGTCAAATGGTATGTAAATTAGTTAAACTCAGTGTGGGGTTTTTTGGGGAGGAGGCTGGGTGGAGAGGGGAGAGGGCGGGAGTGTGGGGAAAGACTGCTTACTAATGAAAGTATGTATAAATATATATATATGTATGTACACACACAAAATTGGATGAAAAAATTTTTTTTTCTCAACCTATTAATGCAATTTGACTATCTGCTCTCTGGATGATTACACTTTGTGGAGTAATCAGTTCTTCTGAGTGTGTTTTTTTGGGTGAGTGAGCGAAGGGGTGTCTTTTACATAAAAATAAAAAAATATATATTTTGATTGCTTTAAGTCTTTAATGCCTTTTAAGAAACAGTAGTAGGTTTTTTTTTTTCCTTGCCATTCACTTGTCTGCCTGTCAGCGCTTTTTACTTTTAACCTGTGACAGAATTAAATAATCAAGCACTGAAATTGACTTTGTTTGAAATCGCTCTTTCCTCTTTCTTCACAAAAAAAAAAAAAAGGTCAGATAAATGGAGTGAGAGGGGGTTTTCAATAGCTCTTGTGACAGTGCCCTGTGTATACTTTGTGATATTCAATTAAGACTAAGAGGGAACAACAACAAAAAGATGTTAAAAGTATTTTGCATAACCACAGGATATATCCACTTTATACTGGTTTGGGTTTTTGTTGTTGTTTGTGTGTGGGGGTTTTTTGTTTGTTTGTTTGTTTTGTTTTGTTTTTTTGGGGGGTACATTTACCCTACCACCATGCATTCACCCTGGAAAGAGAGAGAAGGAAAGGGAGAATGTGAAAGAAAGAAATAGCTGTGGGGCAAAGCTGCCAGGGGTCTGTAATGTGGCCGTGGTTACTGCTCTCTCATAACACAAATGTGAATACAAGGAAAGGCACTACTGGAGCCGTTGCGCGACACACACTTTTGGTTGGACTCTGGTGACTATTGAGCTAAACACACACTGCTCTCACACGATAGAAAAGGATTTGAATTTTGCATTTGGAACTTGTTGACTTTGAAGCGATCAATAAGAAGACTGTTTATTTTAGATGCACATAATTTGCCCTGAGAAATGTTTTAAGGAGGAGAGAGCACAGCTTTTTTTCCCCCGGAGCTGTTGGAGCGAATGGGATTGCCAGATGGGCGATTTCCCTCTGTGATGTTAAAGCTGTAATATATATTCAGAGCAGATTGGGCTGCTGCCTGTGATGAGGAGGATATTACATTTATAAATTTTAAATCGGAGCTCGGACAATGTGCTGAGAGCAGAAATTGGATGGTTTGACTGTTCACCGTATTGATACTTAAATGTGATTTCTAGGTAGTAGTAATAATAATCATTGCAATAATATGTAAAAAACACGTTGGGGTAGGCAATCATATAATTCATGACATTTAACAGCAGATTTAAGTGTGTAAATTGCCCCCTCCTCTGTCTCTGCTTACTATTAAATAATAGTCACATAATTTATTTCTCTGTGTTTAAATGCTTGTTGTGCAAATGACGGTCACTCAGGAGCCTTATCGCACACTAGAATTCTGGGGAGGAAAAGTTTATATATATATTTATATTTGTATTCATATATATATATATATATATATATATATAAAGTAGACACTAGTGTATATGTATAAAATAGCATTAATGGTTCCTATTCTGTAATTCTATCACTCTGATTATTTTTAGATTTTGTTTGTCTCAAACGCGTGGCCTAAAGGAACCAGAACTACAAACCTAAAAGGCTGGAAAGTGGGCAAGTGCTCTCACTCTGGCAGCTCTGCTGTTGCAAATTAAAAGTGTGTTGTGGTCAGGAAATGAAAGCTACAATGTCTCTTTTGAACAAGTCGTTTATCAAGAGAAACATCTATCAGGGACTGCCTTGTCACATTGATTCTCTAAAAGTTAGGTCCGAGGTGGAAGCTGCTTTGATGTTTTTGATCCTAAATTTAATACAACAGAAAAAAAGCAAGGATATTATGACCAGAATAGATTAAAAAAAAATGTTTCCTGCAACCAACAAGATCTATTTATTAGTACTGTACTATGTGTGAAGTTTTTTGGACATAAGAGTTGAAAGGTTGAAGAGGAAACCCCTAGCCTTTATAAACTGAAGGTTGTTAAATATGTATTTATAGTATGTTCAGTTATAGCTGGCTTCTTGGTTCACATGGACATTTTGAAAATAGATCGTTTTAAAGGGGAAATTATTTGGAGAGGGTGTTTTGGAACAATATGCAGGGAATCAGAGTTTTCATTCATTCAAATTTTAAAGTTGCCCTCTTCTTTCATCCTCTCTTTTAGTTCTTTATTGCTGTTTCCTCTCATTATTTTATGTGTGACATGTTAGTTTTTCTTTGGGAAAGAAACAGTTTTTCTGTAAAAGCCATTTCCCCAAACATGCTTGCTCACATCATCTTTATTGTTTATTAATTGTGCATGTAGATGGTTATCAGTGTAAACCACATGGACTCACTCAAGTCTTTTGGAATTCCAGCCTGAAAATATAGGTAGGTAACAAATAAACCATGCCATGTATTCTTGAATACGGCATATGTTACATGCATTATTCAAATTTTAAAAGGTATTGTTAAGAAAATAACCAATTAAGAAAAATTTTTTTGTGAAAGCAGTTAAAAGCAGCCTGCTTCAGTTTGGGAGGCAAAGATAGGAGAGAAGTGTTCCTTTGAAATAGTTTCTGGATACTTGTCTTATACTGCTGTTGGCTCCTTGCTCTTTCATATGGATCTCTCAGCAACTAGGCTGATAGACCACAAAGAGTGTGGTGAGAGTTTTGGGAAGTGTAATACTTGCTAATTAATCATGTCCGAAATGAAAGAATCATAGTAGGGTAATAAAATCTCATTGTTGTTTTCCTGGAAGAGAGTAAGACTTCTGTTTGGAAGCTGTATGTGTGAGTTGACTTGCTTTTTCTCTTCTCTTAAAAAAGACAGTTTATAGGGTCTCCTTAGAATTATTTCAGGAACCATTTTTTGGGGGAGGGGGGACAGAATATTTTCTTTTTCCTGACTGTACTGAATCAGTGATATTCTTGAAATTATCTCTGGTATCTACTGAGTGAAAACAGAGATTATTATTTTTTTTTCTCTAGTTACATTAAAGACTCCAGTAGCTGAGGTTCCAGTACTCAGTTGTGGGGTTTTTTGTTTGTTTGTTTGTTTTGTTTTGTTTTGTTTTCCATGAATAGAAAATCTTTTTGTTGTTTTTATTCATGTTAGGTAGGAACTTCGAAAACCTGTTTGTAGTCAGGTACTTCTGATAGACATATAAGAGAGCAGAAATTTTATTAATTACTCTTAGATAGTATAAGAGTATGACCACAGTGGAGAAAAGTAGTACTTCCAAGAATTGATAGAGAATATCTGTGTTATAACTTGACATTTCTAAGATTGTTTAAGGTATTAGCTACTTGAAAAGACAAATGAGTGATATCACTAGAGGTAAATTCTTTTTCTCCTTAGCTTTGCTTGTTACCTTTTAGATTTTAATATTTTGCTTAGCTCATGCATGGGGACAGATTCCCGAAAGTTTATGTGTCTGCAACATTTTTCAGAATTTTCATCTCAAGGTGAAGACGGCTCTGCTAATGACTCCCTATTTTTGTCTGTGAATGTTTAGATGCCTTGAATGATTGCCTAATTAAGTAATCAGTTTTAATAGTCTGAAATCAGCAGAATTGCTAGGTGTATTTGAAACAATTCCAGGCTTTTATGATTTGTACTTTCCAGTTTGTTCTTAGAATCTTGCTTAATAGAAATGTTTGCTGTTTTGCCTTTTATCAGTATATTCTTAAGTACACATTTTGCATACTACTTTTATAAAGTACCACATTTATTGTAGTGGGGCTAAAATTTAATTACCAGGAATTTAAACTGATTTATAAATTTTTGATTGGGAGAAATTGTTCTATAGACATTTGTGTGAAATATTGACATATGCTACTGATCGATAAGACTTGATTAATCAGCATATCTGCTTTTTTATCTCAAGTCATTGAAAAGCCAGAATAAACAAATGGCACAGAAAGCAATGCAATTTTTTTCCTTCAATTAAAAAAAATCTTATTATAATTGTCTCTTTCTTCGGGGGGCATATAAGGGCTAATGTTTCATTAAAATCAGTTGAACTTAGAAATTATTTGGGGTACTTCTACAAGTCCAAAAAATGCTTCCATCTTCAATTCTCTCTCTCTCTCTCTCTCTCACACACACACACACACACACACACACACACACAATTATAGCTAAATTTTTTGTCTATGAAAAATGAACACTTTTCAAAAACTGAAAACAAATGCTTATTTAGCAAGTGCTTTAAATCATGGTTGGAATTTGTAATTTTCTTCCTTTTCTTAGAAATGTGAATTTGTATCATTAACTTTTTCACTTAACTTATGGTAGAAATTTCAAGCGTAGCTGCTTGGACATGATTGCTGATTACTGATCTTTGGGGGGTTTTGGTCTTATCATTCAAATGGCAATTTTACTTGAAAGATGCTCCCTCCAAGAAATGCAGATAGTGGAAATAAGGAGTAGGCA
Organism: Mustela erminea; assembly: GCF_009829155.1. Taxonomy (NCBI): domain Eukaryota; kingdom Metazoa; phylum Chordata; class Mammalia; order Carnivora; family Mustelidae; genus Mustela; species Mustela erminea. The sequence goes on along the minus strand of NC_045621.1, from coordinate 60,033,445 downwards.
AGAATACGGTGAAAATAAATTGTACTGATAAGTTTGCAGCAAATCAAAAGCAGGTGGGTTGCTGTTTCCTTCGGGCAGCCCCACGGATGCCTGCTCCGGACTCTGCCTCAGCACGGCACATGCTTCTGCTACCTGTTGATGGGAGCCTTAGGAGGGAGACTGAGGCGGCAGAAAAGATAGATGATCAGAAACCAACCAAACATCAGCTATCACATGGCACTTCCTGTTAATAATATTTACATATTTTATGCAACAAATCTGTTTGTTGTCTTGTTACTTGAGTATTGACACTTCTTAACATTGCATATGCTGGGCTGCTGTCTCTGGGTATTAGACGCAGGAAATTCAAAGGAGAATTTCAAATCAGAAGTCTTTATGTTAAATATATGTACAAATGGCTATGTTTGCTTATATTCGAGCCACTGTGACTTTCAGAGAACATTTATACTATTACTCTTCCAATTACTTTAGAGACCAATGCATTTAAAAAGTTGTACGTGTGGTTTATTCTGTGGAGGCCCAAGGTTAAACTTTTTTTTTTTTTTTTTACCCTGTGACCTAGCTTAAGTATTCGTATTTTTATGTGGGGAAAATCTTTCTTTTAGAAAATATTTTTTTATAGCATTGGGACATTTGCTTCTTATTAGACTTTTGTTCTCATTTTCAGTCAAGAGTGGCTTTTATAAAAAGTTTATCAGCAATATTATAGCTTACAAAAAAGATTTTCTTACGGCAAAATATATAATGTAAAATACCAGTAAAATGTTTTCTTAGTATCAAAAACAACTTTACTCAGTTCCTCTCTTGAGTTTTGATTTCGGCTGGTAATGAATGTATTTACTCCACTCCACTTGTGGATGTATTGCTGGCAAGAGAACAGAAACTGCATTTTCTTCATCTACCAAAAAAAAAAAAAAAAAAAGTCTTTCTTTTTTCCCAGATTCAAGTAATGTTTGCCTTATGTCAATTGGATGCTATTTAAGCAACTGACAGTTGATTAAATGCCATAGTAAACTCATCTGAGAATGAATGACTTCTACTTTCCTGCTTTGGTTCCTGAGGAGGTATTATTCATAGAAACAGTAACCTTCAAAATAAAATTTTAAAAGTAGTGTAATGTGAAGCCATGGGTTTCCAGATGTAACCGTAAACTTTTGGCTATTCTTTTGATTTATTATCTGTACCATCAACACGCACTGTCACCTTCACCCAGGGCTGGCCACGTAATTTCTGGGGCTTGGTGCAAAAAATAAAATGTGGGGCACCTTGTTCAAAACTTATTAAAAATTCGAGACAGCCACAGCAGAGCAGTAAACCAAACACAGGGCCCTTGTGTGGGGGACCCTGAGGGAGTGTGCAGGTCACGGGGCAATGAAGCTAGCCCTGCCTTCAGAACCCACAAACTTTTATCATTGAGGGCCTGCTCCGTGCAAGTCACTGGGTTTCCTGCTTAAGGGACTGACTCTCCCACAGTTGTTCCCTGTGCCTCTGTCCAAAGAAGCACTGATGGTCACTGAGTGAATCAATGGTAAATGGACCATTAGGTATCTTCTGCTCTTTCTGCACATGAATTAGTGTGACAGAAATATTTGCCTTTATCTCATGTTGCCCTTTGCCTGATGTGTGCTCCATGTAGCCCATGAATTCCTGTACAGAGATTCTTAAAAGGAGCCCTGTGTTTTGTCATTGCTCGCAAGCAGGTACATACTTAAATATGTGCTCACAGGCTCAGAATGACTGGGGTGGGTTTTAGTAAGGTGTGCAGGAAGAGCCTGGAAGTTTCTCTGTTGCTAGGTACCACCACCACCCCACCTGAGTGTCAAGCCCACGGTAAATAAGTATTTCTAAGGTAGAATCCGAAATCCTCTAAACATGTAGAAAATCCCGACCATTCAAAAATAAAAGCACAGCTCACTGAGTGCCATTCAGACACAAGGGGCCAACGCAAAAGTAATTACCTTGTTATAAGAGTAGCAGCATTGATATTTTGACATTAGAAAGTGGCATCGTGGCTCCATAAACACATGGTGACAGCTGTGTTAAAGGGGCACAGTGACTCCTTCATGCAGGAACATTAACTGCAGTATGTTATATTCAAATTGTGAACTTGGTTTCTGAACCTGGGTTGAAATAGCCCCCTTTTCCCTTGAATAATATAGTCAGCAGGTAGGATTCCTTTCTCCTTGGGCTTGAACATTCTGTGTCCAGGGGTGGACCAAACGTTTACACTCTTGCTTCCCAAGATACTTCTCAATGAGATCAAGCATCATATCGAGATACCTAAAACTAAATTTTGAAGTCAAGCGGCCTTTTCAAATCAAAACTGAGATACGATGGAATGTCCAGCAAGTAATGGATCTGAGTGCACTTGAAGTTGTACCATTTATTTTCAAAAGGTATTTCTCACATCAGATGACTCTGCCAGGAAAGGAAATATCAAAGACCTCGGAAAAGTAACTATTCTTTTCTATAATCCAAGACTGGGGTGAGGGTGGGGGGCTTTAAAGATATTTCTGAGGAAGAAAAAAAATTGAACTTATTTTGAATGCCTTGTTAGACTTTGTGGAGAGAACTACTATATATGAGACCTTCTCAGAAGAGAAAGCTTTGCCCTGTGTAATAACAAGGCATTGCTCTCTCAGTTGATATATGCTTTAATGAAAGGAGGCTTCAAAATAACTATTAGAACAGTGTCCCATTTAATTATAAATTCACCCTGCAGTTTAGAAATTGTTTGCCTCAAAGGCATGATAAATTTGTAATATTTTGATAGGTGGTTAGCCACCAAGCACATTTTTTTTAGTGTTCCATAACTGATCTAGAAATTCTATAGTATAATTTAAATCAGAACCCTTCTCCCACCTTACTCCTAGCCTTTAGAGTGCTAGCTTTTCGCAATACGTGTTTGGCCTTGGGAAGGATTAAACAAGGAATCTGGGTAAATCTGTGGCAATATAGTGCATTGTTATGCCCCAAATAACTGTTTTATTTCCCTTTTATTCACTTTTCCCTTTCCATTTCAAATTGAAATTAAGACCGTAAACTCTTTCTCTTAGATCATATACCTGAATGATGCTAAATTATAAATCTTAATTAGGTATGACTCAGTGATTTTAATCTTACAAGATAATTATTCTGAATAGGATAAAAGATTCCCTTCAGATTGAAAGCATTTTCATTACAAACCCCATTTAAGATCAAACAAAGACCATTAAACAAACAGAATACTGTTATTCTTTTAAGCCTAAGAGTTAATACTTTTGAGTTTAAGTTGTGAATGAGGAAATAAGAACATAGGTAGAGCTTTAGTGTTTGCAAACTCTAAGCGCTTTTGATAGATTTTACTGCTAGGAATTACATGGATGGAGAGGAATCTTTTAAATAAAAATTACAGTTTTGATGATCTAAATGGAATATGCTCTCGTGCATGTGCATAGATACATTTCTTTGTGAAGGTACTGATGTCAGGGACATTTTGGGTGTTTCTTTATGAGTAATTAGGTTAACGGGGTTAGTTAGAAAATGTATCCTTTCCTGGAAAATGAAAAATTGCATTCAAGCAAAGGTAAAAGAGTAGAACATATTCATGACTTTAAGTACTTAAAAAGATATTTTATGAGTCATTTTTAAGAATAATATCCAATATGTAACTTGTTAAGAATAATAGCCATTTTTACTTTTTAAAGCATATCTATATTAAAACTGACTCTCCCTTCATGAGTCACAAATCTGGAGTCAATTTTAGGCCCAACTTAAAAAAGATGGGGGTCTAATCCCCTGCCCGGATCGCAGTATCCTATGCCAGCAGTATTGGTGCAAAATTCTTTAAAGAGGGATTTTCGTTTGCATTATTCAGAAGATCAAGCCACATTTTTGAGGGGGAATACTGATATGACCCAAATGGAGACTTTGGGACCCCGTATGACCTACATCTTTGTCTGACAAACTAGAAGGAGAAAATATCACCACCTTTGGAATTTTATATACCTACATGAACAGTACTCTTTCTTTCTATGGGAGGATTTGAAATGTACTAAGAATAAGGATTCCCTAATTGGAAAAATAGGCTTTATGTAATGACAAGAGTACCAATCAACGAGTCATCAAAATGAATTTAGTTATGATGGTGGGATAGTGGCACTAAAGATTCTTACGCAGAAGTGGATATTGAGACTGAGCTAAGTGTCTCTTGAGAAAGAAAAATTCTGCACATTTGCAGGATTCCTTTGGGGATTTTTTTTTTTTTTTAACATGAGTGTGAAATCTTTATCAATAACATTTAAGCATTTAAAGTATTAGGAAAAAATTCTACTGTTGGAAGATATTTATTATACCTTTGTCCTTTTAAGAAGTCCTCAGTGAACTCATACAATTCATTAATGGTTGTTTTGCTTGTTTGTTCTATTTTTGTGTCGTTTTATTCTGTTTTAAGATCAAAGTAAAAAAACCTAAATGGGAAACTATTTTGTACTGTTTGTCTTTAGAAGTACCTACTGAGAACACTACACAACATGTGGCATAGTTTACTTATAACGATGGACAAAAATCCACAATTCTACCCCAATATAATTCTGTTTCTCTGGAATGGACCTTACTCTACAAAATGTCACTATTCCTAAACTTTAGTATGGTAGGTGTTGCTGATGTATCATTGTAATGCACATGTGTTCCTAAACATGTATCTTTTTTTGTGTTCATCTATAATTTCTAACAGCTAACTGTGCAGGTGTCTTTGTGCTGGGGTCAGGGAGAGCAAGGTTTTCTACCTACCTTGCTATTTGCAGACGTGCTGGGAACCGTGCTGTCTCCTCCATCTTTCCGCTGCTGGGACCCAGTTTTACTCATACCCAAGTACCGTTTTGATGAGCTGGGTTTTCGTTTTGTTTTTCTTTTTGTTTTTTAGTATTTATCTGTAGGGTGGTGCTTATTTGATCATCTGGAAAATCAAATTTCACTTGAGCTGCTAGAATATGATATTTACGCCATGAGGAGGTAGTTTGAATTAATTAAGAGGATATTGAGCTGTGTAGTGGGAGGAAGTATAAATGCATTTTTTAGCAGGGACACCAGGTGAAAGACAACTTGTAGGAATTGGGAAGTAGTTAGAAGGAAATAAATTAGGGAAGTTGTTGAGGAAAGCAAAGGGTGATGGTGCTCTTCACATGATGGTTTCTAAAAATGATACTGGCAATTTAAAAAAATCAAATCCTAATATAATTATGTGAGAAAACTGATTATTTATTAAGAATTAGTGAAGTGTACAGTAAATAGCATGTAGCTATCATACTCCCCTTTTTAAAAATGACACATTCTATATCAAATCTTGAATATATGGGATTTGTGATCATACAAATTAAAAGAGCTATTGCTCCCTCTTTTCTTCTCATAATTTGAAAAAGTGTGAAAATTATACATGCCTCTCAGGATGATTCATGTTACTCTTAAACTCTTTTTTCTCCCTCAACATACTCAATTTGACTAGACCACAAGTGAGATTACAGAAGAAAAGCCATTGAGGATTGGGGTATATCTTTTTTTAAGGCTTCTTTGGAAAATAATGCATTTGTTGCCACTATTAGAGTTCAAACCATTAAGGTAGATGTATGATTTGATTTGCTTTGAGCAAAGTTTAATGAGAAATTTTGGGTCTACTCTGCATGCTAGCTGTACTTCAGTGTCCAAAGTAAAACAAACCAAGAAACGTGCCAAAGTTACCTCAGACCAGTTAAATGGAAGTTTAGAGGATGCCCAGTTTCTTTTAAGCTCCCCCAATGAATCGGATATAAAGTTGGGGTTAAGAACCTCGTCTCTAAACCAAAACTTTATGCATTTCATGAGATCCTAAATTTTCTCTACTCGAAAATATTATTCCTGTTTGAAGACAATTAGAGATACCCATTCAGAATTTAAATATACTGATTATATGTACTAGAGTTAGTTCACTATCTGGCAAAGTTCAACAGCAATCTATGAAAAATTTTAAGAACATTGCCGCCACCTAGCAGGAGTACCTCAGGAAAGTGAAAGTGGTGAAGAAAAGTGTCAGCAAAAGCTAAGACTCTATTGTATTTGTGACCCTGGGCAAGTCACTCAACCTTTTTGAGCCTCTTTACTTTTTTATAGAAGGAGAGTTGATCCAATGACTCTAAAGATTTTTTTCCAATTCTATTTAATCCGTGACTGCTTGGTCATGGACTAGTATAAGCTTGAGTAAGTTGGTACCTTGCTGGTGGTCAGTGGCTGATGAAAAAGATTTTTTTGTTTCTCTTTAAGAAACTAAAGAAATTGTCTTGGAAACAATGAAGGAAGTTCAAGGACCATTTATCATTTCGTTAAACCCTTCAAGGGGGATGGTAACCATTCATTAAATATGCTTACTAATTGGTTGCAAGCAAATATGTCAGCGATTCTACTATCTTGAGAGTTGATGAGTATTAGTTAGCCAGTGCTTTTTCCGTAAGAGATATAAATAGACTGCAAAGCAGATTAATTTAAGCAGTAGCAGAGTTAGGCCCTTCAAATCCTTTTAGAATATGTATATAAATTACCGTTCAGTATGAAGTTTGGATCTTTATCGAAAGGGAAGCAATTCTATCTTTGTTCTGCTTTATGTCTAGTTAGTCTTTATTCCTCCTCTTTTTACTCCCTGGAATGCTCTTTTCCACCTGTTGAAATCCTACCAGGACTTTGACATCTAACTTAGTGTTGCATCATCTGTGAAAACTTCCTTGAACCACCCTAACCGGGATCCATTTCAATATCTACTTGATATTCCCTAAGCGCTGTTAAAAAAAAAAATCTTCTTTTGATCATTTGCCATCATCTCTCCTGTACTGTAGATTGCAAGGCATTTGTGTTTCTCATTTATGAACCTGTAAACTTCTTGTGATCAGAGCACATCTAATTCATTTTTTATTTTTAATCTTCTCAACATGCCTGTACAGTGCAAGACCTGTAATAGGTGTCCAATAACTGTTTGGTGAATTGAATTGATAAAAGCATAGGAGACTATCACTTGGTTAATCTTTTATTAATCTTACTTTAAAAAATTGGAAGATACTTTTAAAAAATATTTAAACAACAGATGTATTAAACTTGTATATTTCATTTTAAAAAGTGAAATTTCTATGCTCTTCATGTAAGTTAATTACCAAGGAAAGACTTCATGATCCCGAAAAATAGTTTTATAATTAATTATATGCCTAGAAAGGAGTTTACCATCATTTATTCAGTTTTCATGTGTCGGGAGAGAAGAGCGTTTATTTTATAAAAATAGAACATTCTAATAATACCTTGAAAAATCTTAGAACAAAACTGCATAACCTGTTTTGATTATAAAGTAGTAACAAATGGCTTCAAATCTTTCTACATCTTTTTTTTTTCCCCTTGTGTGTTTGCAGTCCAAAAAAAAAAAAAAAAAAAAAATGAGGCTACCGAATCATAAAATACTAGACCAGGAGACTTCCAAATCAGCTTCTTGCCAAAATAGGGTTATTCAGCCTTGGTTGAACATAGAAAATCAGCACCTTCTGAGACATTTCATTCTATTTTGTCTTTTCTCTGATAAATAAGCAGTGTGCAGATCTGTGCCCCAGTAGCACTTAAAAGAGATTTCCTTGGGACTACATGGTATTAGGGTGCTATGATGTGAGATGCAAACTAGTTCATCTGCATTTGATAGGAGACTTTCCTTGATTCTGCAGTTTGTGAATGTCTTTGGTTAACATTTTATTTAATTGGCATATTTTTGTTTTATATTTCAATAGTGTCTGACATTGTTACTTTATGTTGTACTAAATACTGGGTAGTAAGCAATTTAGCGGGGTTTACACCCAATGACCTTGTCTTCTGGTGGTTCCTCTGCACTACCGGTCAGGTTTGTGTGTTTATGAAGGGTCATTTTCTTCCTCAAAGCTGTCACTAATGTTAAAACAAATGGAATTGCAAAATTTTCTAGGGTAAGCTCAATTTGATCAAAGTGTTGAAATGATAGTGAGTTAGTCGGCAGTATTTTACAAAATTTTTATTTTATATTTGTGTATTTTGATCCTGAAGATGGATGTACCAGAGAAAAGAACTCTTTCACCGTGCTTTGTGAAAGAAATCAGGAAAAAAAAAAAACCCTCCCAAAAAAACCCCCAAAAAACAAACAAACAAAAAATGCCAACCAAACAAAAAACCCCAAAGGATCTATTGTCATTCTTTTAGAAACACAATTTTACCAAGGCAACCTATAACCTTTGACTGGAAGCTCACTAGTTTTCTTTTAATTTGGGTTTTTCAGATCTGGAAAGTTCTAGATGTTATCTTACCACTTCATGCTGAAATCTAGGTTGATCTCATACACTCCATATAGAAGAAATGTCTGCAATGCTAATTGTTGAACCTGGATTATGACAAATAAATGCCATTAAGTGAGCTACAGTGGACGAATGTTGCTTAGTTAATTGCATGAAAACACTGCATCTTCAGCAGAGAGCTTCAGTAGTATAGAAGGATAGGACATTGTAGGTAGAAAAAGAGAGATTTTGAAACGTACCAAAAGCTTTTTCGCAGTTGACTAAAATAATATGTTTAGTTCCTTTGTTAAATCAGCTCTACTAGTGTTCTGGAAACCATTCAATAAACTAAGCAAATTAAAATTGTTAAAGTCCATGAGAGTGAGAGTAACAATTATGAACTAAAAATCCTTGCAGTGGTAGTTTTCCAAAAACCAAACTAAATCAAGGGAAGATTTAAAAGACATAGCTACATAGCTTAGGGGCGCCTGGGTGGCTCAGTTGGTTAAGTGTCTGCCTTTGGCTCAGGTCATGATCCCAGGGTCGTGGGATCGAATCCCACATCTGGCTCCTTGCTCAGTGGGGATCCTGCTTCTCCCTCTCTCTCTCTCTCTTTCTCTCTCTGCCTCTCCCCCTGCTTGTGCACGCACACTCTCTCTCTGTCAGATAGATAAATAAATAAATAATAAAAATAAAAAATAAAAGACATAGCTTAAAATTCTGCCACGTTTATGTTCAGGAAGTTGTGGGGTTTTAAGCTAACTAAATAAAAATATCCATGCCGATCTTTTGTACCTCAAATGTCAGCCTTTTTTCCTTTAGTCCTCCCAGAGGACAACTGGGTGATTTCCCAGAGACTGTAGTAATGTAAGTTGGTAACCACAAAATAAGAGCCTTGATGAAAAGTTAGTGGTCAATTGTTGTACTCTTTTTTTGAGGGGGGACGGGGTGTTCCTCAGAAGCTTAGTTGAAAGTTGTTGTTAACTGATTTTTTTTTTATTAGGCCTAGACATGACAATTCTTGAAGAACACCAAGGAGGCTATATTTGTCCTCTTGGCTTAAACCTAAAATGAAACGTAAAATTATTTCAAGTGAGCACAGCTCTGTTTGTGTGTGTGTGTGTGTGTGTGTGTGTGTGTGTGTGTTTGTATTCAGTAGAGCAACTAGGAAACATGACAGCACTTACAGCTCTTTTCCTTCTGAGTAGCCGGTTGGTAGCTCCATTCAGACACCATCGAAGTGAGCCAATTTAAATCTCACTCCAGATTCTTGACTAAGTAGCCCAGATCTATCTGGGAGGTGGCACTTACTTGTCCCTTGGGGGATATATTTGGCACGATACTCATTCAAAGATTCAGTAAACAGGGTTTATGAGGAATTAGTTAAAACTGAAATTGCAAATGGATAATGAAGTATAGTGTACCCTCAAATGGCTTGAATATATTTGTCATGGGTGCACGAAGAGAATTTTTTAAATGGGTTATTTTAATTAGAGTAAAAACCAATCACAAATCAGCCACTTAAAATTTGCCTTCCTGCAAGGATCATTTTCTTTGAGCGACTGACCACGCCTTCTTCCAGCCCCGTCTTTGTCCAGGGTTTGGTGTAGTCATGCACATGTCCTTGAAGAAATGTAGCATCTTTCACGAGATTTTTGTGCAAGTGAAATCAGATACCAGTTTTTATTGCAGAACCCAGCCTACAAATGTTTCTCTTTAAAGACATTTTTAATAGAAACCGTAAGGTATAAATCATTTAAGCAATTACCTGGACATTGTGGAAATGGGGCTTGGCTTGTTCTGTAGCCCCAGATGTTTCCAGATTCCAGTAATAACCCGGTCCAGATATTTACAGCTTAATTTTCTGTGCATGTGCACTTGTCCACAAATGGCTCCTATTTCCCATTTTCTGTTGGACAACTGGGCCACTTAGAGGTAAAGAAAGTGATTTCAGCTTGGGTGCTGACAAACATTAATGGTTATAATAAGTTGCTTCTAGAAACTTTGATCACTTAAAAAAATGGAGAGGCTAAATCTTAGAGGATTTTATACGAAGAAATAAAATAAATTATTCAAATGACATTTTCCTTTATGGATGGGGATGGGGTGAATAGCCTCCCCTCATTCCTCAAAATTATATTTAGCTTTGATATACTGTGTGATAAAAGTGATTTTTTTTTTTAATGCGTCTTCTGGCACTGGTTGGGTTATCACGCAGGCTGCTAGTTTTCCTTGCATTACTTACTATTCCACAGTTTTTCATGTTCTGACTAGAAACTAAACAAATGGAAAATAATGATTGGAAACCATCTGCTGTGCAGAAATTTCACATATAGCAGTTAACTCTATTTTATAAAACAAGACCAAATGAGTGGATTACACTGTTGCAAGTAAATAGCAACATGCCGAAGAGCTTCCTTTGGACAAAGCAAGAGTACGGGCAGCCAGCATTTCATTATGGAAAGTCAGTTGGTTGGGCTGTGGGACTGGATGTGCCCAGGCATTTATGTGTGTGCTTGTGTATGTGTGTGTCCATGGGCGAACAGCGTAGATGAAGGGAGAGGGTCTTTCCTCTCTACCTGTTCCTTGTGTCTCCATCCTTGTCCCCATAATTCCAATCAAGTGAGTCAGAGTATTGTAGATGCAAATAAAATTATTTCATCACATCATCCCAGATCTCTCTATTTTTCTTAAAACATAAAGCCAAAATTCATTAAGCCACATAGAATAAAGATGTGTGAAAATACAGGGGCTTGGAATACTGGTTGCCAAAGCTGTACAAATTATGACTTGTGGCTAGCCAAGTTAGCTTTAAATCAGTCTCTGGTCTTATCCTCTACCTGAAGAATACCTTAACTGGAAATTAGATTGAGTATATGTCCAAGAGATACTGATGGGCAATGACTATTCATATAGTTGCTACTGAAATACAGGTGTTGCATTAAGGGAAGACATACATGAGAATAGACAGACATAAGTGGTCACAATGAATTTATACAGATGGACCAAGTAAGGCCTGGTTTTATAGTTGTCCATATAATCAATCGATCGATTTCTCTCTCCTTCCCCCCTCCTTGCTCTAAAATCTGTTTAATATGTCAATATAGTTAGTTACTCAAAACACACATATTCTCTCCTTCCCTTGTTTGATACTGAGATTTTGTCATAGAGCAAGAAAAGTTGTTTAAAATGGGCAGTATATTGAGTTCAAAGGACCCATACAGTTCATAAATTCTCTGGTGTCTACTGGATTTTTCATCAGGGAGACTTCCAATAAAAATGATCTATTTTAGAAATAATATTGTTTAGTAGGTTGAAATGTGGTGTAATAAAATTAGACCTTCAGTCTTCTAAAGTTACTACTTAGATGGCACCCTTGGGATGGTAAAATGGCTGTATAAGCAGATGAATCAGACAGTTCCACTGATGGGAACATTTGTCAGTCTCTGTTACAGATATAATATATTCTTATATCTGTAATCCTGACACTGTTACATCCAAATGAAATCAACATGAGGTTGTCATCTTTAAGCAAATATGTTAAGTGTTGTCTTTTGTGCTTTGGATTTGAAAGAAAGGGGCCCAGGGGAGACAGCATCATGCAAATGGAACAAATCCCATTTCTTCTGAGCGGTGCTGTTTTTCCCCTCCATGGCAGCTGGCTGTGTTATCTTTGTGTGTTTCTCTGAGTGCTGACAATTCTTTCAGTGATCTAAGTTAGGGCACATTAGAAAGTGGAAGCAGCTGTCTGTCGCTATACTGAGAGACGTGTTTGCTCTACTGCAAAGATGAAGGACCATGAATCCTTGACACACTCCCCCCCCTCCCCCCTGTACTTTCCAACATGATCAACATTCAGACGCACAGATTGTCTGCTTGGACAGTTTTTTGTTCTGACTGACAGCATCTGGCATAGACAAATTTAAAAATACATAGCATGCCATGCTTGGAATGGGAACATCCCTTCTTTATTAATCTTCTCATTTAAACCATTCATTTACATTTCAAGAAAGGTTACAGCTTGATATGGTTGAAACGTTGATTTTTAAATGAATAACCTTCTAATGAAATGTCTTGAATGAGTACCAAGCAGCTACTGTTCATTAAAAATTACACCCGATTAACACGGCCTTGAAAGCCTGAGAGGAAAGGGATTTCTTATTGTTTTAATCCACAATGCTATCCAGTGTTTACCTTTCTGGCACAAAGCGAATAGAAATGATGCCTGTACTCGCAACACTTCTGATACTGAACACAACTATGATATCACCCTTAAGCCGACAAAACACTTGGCCTTGTTTAATCAGCTTTCCTTCCCTCTGAAAACCCCCAAAGGTGTTAAGAAAAATTTTAAACATCACCAAAATATGCCTCTGTCAGGTCTCCTCTCTCTCTCCATGTCCCACCCCTCCCCCACCCCCAAAATACTATGTCTCTGTGTCCAAAGCCCAGGGGGGAGGGGTGGGGGAAAGGAAAGCTTATATGTTTTCAGATGGAAAAGTGGTAGCAAATGCTTTTCGATTAAACATTCCTTCTGACCCCACGTTGGAGGATATATATTTATTTGTCGGCATTACTTTAGTAATAAAACATAACAGTGCAAAAATTGCTCTCTTTCTCTGCCTCACGTCACCTCCGACACACTCACATTTCTTATCCATTTTCAATTGCACAGCCAACCTCAGCAACATGCTTGTCTGGCATTTATGTAAAAATAATATGAAAATTGGCCCTATCAGTCCGTCTGTGGACTTCGAGTCCAGGGGTGGGGGCGGGAGGGGAGAAGGAGCATCCTCCTTTTATTACACATTGTAGACTTTTCCTCTCACCAAGAATTTCAGCCAGGACCACTCAGCTGCAGGTGTGGCCACAGTAGTTGTGAGAGGTGTTTGGAGGGGGGTAGTGCAGAATGATAACCGAAAAAGAAACTGTTCAAGGGCTAGGTAGTGATACGTGAAGCAAGTGTGCTGGTTAACTTGGAAAAAGAGGCTTCAGAGGGAGGTTCAATTAACAGTTGTAGGCAGAAGAGGTGATGTATTTCTTCAGCACGTGTAAGAGGTCATTTGCTTTAGGATACATTTTGACGAATTTCAGAGAGAAGTAGATGCTGAAATAAAAATGAAGACAGATTACAGCTTCATATCAAAGGTACTTTTACATTCTTGAGTATGAGAGGGGAAAATGGCGCATTTTTATCCCATGGGTTATATATTATTTTTAAATGTTGCTAATTTGTGTATTGTGTACTTTTTTTTTTTTTTTTTTCATTTAAACAAACTAAATCTTGGAAACGAACAATATCTTGGAATCTGGAATCAGCTTATCCCTCTACCCCACAACCCATATCCGGGCTCCGGAAATTTAGGGTGGACACTGTTTGGTTGCTATTTTTCTTTTCCTCTCTTTCTTCCCTTCCTTCCCTTCCTTCCCCTTTCTTTCCTTTTTCAAGAAGCTAATGGCAGAGAATCAAATCCGAGTAGATCTAGTTCCAGCATTTTGATTGCCAGTAAATATTTTATAATCAACGTTTTAAATATAAATTACTTAGTTTGTTATTTTCCATTTTGATTTTTTTTTAATGACTAGGTTTTCAAGGTAGTGCCAATGTGCATCTGTAAGCAAACTGGGAATGGGTTAGAGAACACAATTCCCTCGTGTAAAAAGCCAGGTTTAGCAGTAATGCTTTTAATCTGGACTTGTAGAGGATTCGGGAGCATCCATAGATCTGCTCCAGTAATTACCATACCCCAAGTGGCACGGGAAGAGACATTTGCCTAAAAACTTGATGTCTTCATTACGCTGTTTACATTTTAATTAGAAACATGAAAATTACTGATTCATACAGGCAACTATAGTTTAAGTGGTTTCGTTCACCATCCAATAAATCAAAAAAAAAAAAAAAACAGTTGGCATAAATAGTTTACTAGGAATCATTCGTGGGAATAATGTGTTGGCACTATAAGCTGCTTAAAATATGTTTTTATTTTACCAGAGGTAGAATTTGCATATAAATTAGAGAATGGCATTTTAAGTTGACAGTCATTTATGCACGATACCACCCACATGCACATACAGATATGGCTGTGTGGATATACTTTCTATGAGTTTAGAAGGTTTTGCCGTATCGTGGTGGTGGAGATACACTGAGTCTGGTCTGTGAGTTTTTAAAATGCATGTCCTCTCTTAAAGTCCATTCAGAAGTGCTGTGGGTGTTCTAAATATGCAAAGCCACACACACATCTTTTATCTCTTGGGCAATATCAACTTGCAATAGGAAAGATGTTTATTTCTTGTATGTTCCGGGTATGTCTCAAGAAAGAGCTGCTGTTGCACTTGCTCATTCATTCCCTCTTTCCTTTTCTCCCATTCCCCCCTAACTTTTGCATGTACCTGTCGGTGCGGCTGCCCTAAAACCACTCTCCACTCCGAGCGCTGGACTGAAGCAGGGGGTAGCTGTCAGAGTCCATTCCTGAGTCAGCAGCACATCCATTGCCTGAATCTTGGAACAGTCACTCATCCAGTTTTCCCCTCCCCAGGGGACAAGCGTCCTCCTCATCAGTGAGGAGGAATGACCCTTCTGTCTGGCATGCTCAAAATCCCAAATCTCCCCACTTCGGTGTGTGAGTTCAAATCCCCCCTCCTGGAGGCAGGGCTGGGACTCCAGCTAATGACTCCGAGATACAGAGGGTCAGTGCACTGGTGAGCTGGAGAACCAAGGCATCATGTGAGCCTACATTTTTCCCATAACTGTAGACTCCTCTCCTCCCTCCCTCCCCTCCCAGACCCTTTATTATAGATCAATATTATGCAAAAATGAACCAGGAATAGCCACAGCCATTAAAGCCCATTTTTCTTTTCATTATCTCTGTTAGAAAGTTATTGGCCGAGGGGAGAGGTGGCTCTGTTACTCTTTTTTGTTGTTGTTGTTTATTTTTTTGTTTGTTTTTTGGTTGAATGGAAGCGTGTTTATTTTGTATCATATGCCCATGGGCCATAGGTAAAAATGAATTTTAAAAATATTACACAGGAGGAAACATCTACACATAGGTGTTCTACCTGAAATGATGCAGCAGTCATTGTTTTAAACTTTTGAATGGGAATGCGTTACACTGAACCTCCCGCTTGCTAACTGCATGATGTGATTTCTGGGAATTAAAGGGAGTAAGTAATTCTCATGAGGGGGCTTCCGATGATAAATTTGGTACCTCATTTCTGCATCTTTTGGGTTGTCGTTGTCGTCATTGTTGTTACTGTTTCTTAAAGTTCTAGGGGCTTGGGAAAGTCTTAAGATGCTAATTGGTTATTTTGTGGCGTCCTCAACATTTCTGATTTTAATGAAAAGTCACTTAAGACCATTTTCTTCATCACCGAGGTAACTGGTTCAGGTTGTCAAACCAGGGCTTTTAAAAACAGTTACTAGTGCTTTCCATCTCCCAGGCAGAGTTCCTGAGCATGTTAGTTAGGGTAATAGTGAATTCATGGCCATATGCTTATTGGTTTGCTTTGCATCACCTCTTTTTTATGGGGGTGGGGGGGCAGGCAGGGCGCTTATTAGGTCTCTGTATTTCCTAGATGTGATTAGGCACAATAGTTGAGATCCGTAAGGGCAGAAACATGCTGCTTACTTGTACACATGGCAAAATTCTACTAGTTCTGTGCTGTCTGGTAAATCCTGTCTGCTTTATGCAGTGTGGCCCGAAACAGTTGTGTGGTGAGGGAATGCTGGCTGCTGGCCAGCCATTGACTATGAAATCCTGGGTACCTGAGAGCTTATCAGTTCTTTTGCTTTGTAAAAGAAAAAAGTGATGAAAATGTTGGTAAACTGCCATGAAGGTTTAAGGCTGCTGGAACAAGATGCCGTGTAATCAGATTGGAAAATGGAGCTTGAGATTCTCTGCATGGAGAGCAGCCGTCTGTGGACCCCGTGAGCCGCTGTGCAAGTGCCCGAGCTGACCACTTTGTTAGCAAATCAGCTTGTTTGCTGCAGCAGCAGGGTGGAAAACACCAGAGCTTGTGATGGTATGTAACGGACTGAGAGCTCCTGCATGGCACAATCTAATCAGCTTGCAATTAGCTCGGGCTCTACAGTCACCTTCTTCATTTTCTTCTTTCCCCCTCTTTGTGTTAATACTGTGCACTTTAAACAATTAAGTGAGGGAAGTAATCCTTCAAGCAAATCAAAGCCATCCTTTAATTTTATCACTCTGCTGAAAAAGTATCAGGTGGTCCACTGGTCTTCATCAGATGCTGGAAATTCTCCGGCTTACTGTAGCATAGAGAGGGGCTTTAACGAACTGATTTTTTAAGAGAATCTTTAAAAATATCTTGGTGGGGATTGCGGGGGGGGGGGCAGAAAATGGTACATCATTTAAACTGGCAATGAAGTTAAAGTTATTAAGGGAGGGATTGCAAAAGCCTTTTGGTTTATATACAGCAGTGAATCAGTTTCATATTTTTAATAACCAGAGGCAGGCTGTGTGTGTGTATGTGCGTGCATGTGTGTGTGTGTGTGTGTGGGTGGGTGGGTGAAAGAGAGAGACCTGTGTGTATCTATCTCATATATAAAATCCTTGACGCTGCTGTTTGTTTAGGCATTTCTGTATAGCACCTTTCTGAAGGCTCTGATGACATAGCCACTTGTACTGATAATTCCACTACTTCACCTTTAGCGAACTTGATTCACTAAGGTTTAAGAGAACAAGGATATCATTGCTGATCAAATGTGTTACTTGTTAATCCTTTAAAATAAAATTCAGATCATGTGGGGGAGAGGTGAGAAGAGCAAAGCATAGGTTTGCAAAATCGGCATAACAGTTTTACATTTTATTTGATTCAAGGACAGTGACTTCTGAAATACTACTTAAAAGACACCTATTTATCAAAATAAAATAAATAAATCCTCTCATAGTATTACTTATGCTACCTTGTATCAATTTTCCTATTCCAGAAAGCTTTTGTTAAATATTCTCCATGTGCATGAATCTCTGACCGGATATGTTTTATTAGGTGTTTATCATGAGGTAGAAAATGGGCATTATTTCATGAATGTTTACTTTGGAAAGCAGCACAGGGAATGAGGATTGGAAAATGCTTTTAATGATTACCAAAGAACTAATTAAAGTATTTTAGGTGACTTTGTTCCAAAATAGTCAGTTCCTTTCTGGGGGTGGTTTGTGTTAAGAAAAACGAACATAGTCATAATATTATTGATACTTGATCACATTAGTATCATATTTGAATTCTCTCCATGTTGTCAACAGAAGAATTTATTTGTCTTTATTAAATGACACAGTCCTACTAATAAGCTCTTTAATTTTTGCCTTCAGCAAAAAAAAAAAAAATCTCACAACTTATATTTATAACCAATCATGTGGACTTAAGGTTTGGTTTTTTTTTAAACAATTTAAAAAGTTTCACTATTCATGTATTAATGCTGTTTGAAAGATAGCATGTCTTCCATTTTGCTCTACTTACTTGATTATGTATCTTACTTTGTATTTGGAAGAGTGATTTCAGTTTGAGAGAAAATGAAAATAGTTAATATAAAGTGCATTTAAAATTAGGTTGGCTCCTAAGTTTGCCTCAGGGCTTTGCTGGTGTTGCATCAACGGGTCCTTTTGTTGTGTTTTGAACTTTTTTTTGTTTTTAATTAAAAACACAGATAAAAAGAAACATATATCACCTACACCCATCTTAGGCTGCAAAGATTCACTTTATACTCCTTTAGAGGACAAACTCCATTAGATATGCACTTACTGTCCATCGGATTGTAAATCTTACAATTTAATGGTAATTCAGTGAGCAGTTATTGCTTCAGTGGCCTTTTTTTCTTTCTTTTTTGTCCCATCTCACTTGTGAAATAGGGTTACCCTTTACAAGTGTCACAACCATAGATTCATCTTTTGTACTTTGTAGTTGTTCCTGGTGCATCATTCTCAAGTTGAAAAAAAAAAAAAAAGCAAAGCGATGGAGGAACCATGGGGTGGGGTGGGGAGTGTGCGTGTGTGTGTGTGTGTGTGTGTGTGTGTGTGTATAGAGGGGATGGGGGCTCTGGACTGAGGAGTTTCATGCTTATTCTACAGAGAGACAGAGAGAGAGAGAGAGAGAGAGAGAGACCCAGAAAGATACAGGAACTCAGGCAACAGAATAGCCAGAAGCGTCAGCATCGGTCTAACAGATTAATCCCTTTTTCTAAATAGGCATTTCCTCTACCCTCATTCTCAGTCTAATGTACATTTTTCCATAACAGATTGCATTCTGCTCTTGAATTCCTGGAAGTAGAAATGGGATCCGATGAGGATAAGTCTCTTTGCCTTGCTTACACTGTTAATATTCTTATCCTTTTTGGACATTGCAATACTTTTTTTTTTTTTTTTGTAGAAACAATATACACATTCATAAAGAAATCATAAAGGGAATCTCCTTTGGAAGATAATCAGTTCTTTTCAGGAACTGCAGGTTACATGGTGCACAAATGAGCTCTAAGTGGGGGGATTTAAAGTCCTGCTACAGCATTTAATTTCTTGAGGAAAGGAGTTCAGTTCAAGGTTAGCCTGTTATTGTGGCACTGGCAACTACTTCCCGCGTCCCCGCTCTTCTGCCAGCGGTACTGCACAAAAGGCAGTCATTTTTATTTAATACGTAGGGAGGTATTAATCACTGCAGCATTTTCTTGCAAAAATTTATCTTATCATATTCATTGTTTCACTACCCATGACAATAATAGGTGTTTAATTACTCAATAACAGCCGTTTATAGATTCCATTTTTCCTGTGTGCTGGACAATTGGTATTGATTTTGTACTTTGATGCAACATGAAACTGTATTAAACACAATTAGAATTCCAAGGCTGGTAAAATGTGCATTTGTTATGGTAACTGGTCTTGCTTTGAGAAGCGGTGAGCGTCTTCTAATCCAGGCAGTGCCTTTGGAGTAAAAAGGATATTTGATTTTCTTGCAGCGCTGTGGTTAAAAATGAATGCCCCCTTTTTTTTCCCCTCATGTTGCGTGTGTCTATGCACACACGCATGTGCACAAGTGCGTAGGTTTAGTTTTAGTGAAGCAATAAGGAGTTTGGATGAAATGAACAGATTTAAACGGATGGTTCTTTACAGTCCGAGAAACCATTGTGTATAGGTGAACGCTGACTCCGTGTCATCTTGTAATTGTGTCTCTTTGGTTAATGCTATAGGTCTTCATCGTATCAATAAATAAGTTATTACCTGGGGTGAGGGTGGGAACTGTAGGAGATGAAATAGCACCTTCATCTCGTGCTGGATTCTGGTCCACTTCCTTTTAAGGTGTCGAGGAAGACCTCCAAATCCCTATTGTGTCATAAGTTAAACATTGGGTTTTGTTAAAATTGGCACTAAATAAAACCTTTCATTTACCTGACACTATTATGTCACAGTCAGGCGGCCTGAAATCTTGCCCAGAACTAAACTCAATCCTGTGTTCCAGTAACAGTGCAAGTCAGCTTGTGTTTTGCCTTGCCCTTGCTTTTCACAGACGCATTTCCATGTGCATTTGGCATGTTCCAAACCATAATTTGAGGGGACTCACTTGTTGGCCAGTGCATTAATTGCCTAGGATTTTCAGCTCCTTACAGATTTATTTCCTGTGGCGGAAGGTCATTTAGCCTTACCAAAATAAAAAGCAAAATAAACCAAGGACAGACGAGAGGTTGCTTAATCTTATTTTTCATGAGTGGGGGAGCTTGTATCCTTGCTAAATATTACTTTGTATTCTTTCTGAGGGCTGTAGACCTTTAGGCTGAAATTTCACAGTGGTAGAGAGTGATCTGGATAACTCCCCTAACCCCTAAAAATGGAGGCTGCCCATTGACACAATTGCTTTCTGCATCAGGAGGGTGTTTTAATTGCCGATCTCTAATGATTACTACTGCAACGTGAATTGACATGACTACTTCGTCATAGAATTAAAAAAAAAAAAAATCTGTGTAGCAGGCACAAAACTTCAGGGAAGATTTTACAAATACTTGCCCTGTGCTTCCTAGAACAGAAGCAGTCACAGTCAATTGCTTCTTAGTTTTAATCAGACATTTCTTATTCAGTTAATATTTGTATTGTTATTTTCCATATGGGCTGTCATATGACAGCATATGTTAACATTTGTAAAGCCATAAGAAAATAAATATAAATAATTTACATCTGGCCAGTGTAGTTTTTTGTTTGTTTGTTTGTTTGCTTGTTTTTGTTTTTTTCCTTTTCCTGGAGCTTCCAAGAACAAGAGAAAAAAATAAATTGATTGGCCTGCCTATTTTAAAACAATCATTTTATTTTTTGCTCATAGACATGAGAAGAAAAGCCAGCTTTCGTTCCAGAAGTATGTGTTATTTGTTTATTTTGCTTTACTGGGACTGGGCAGAGACTGGCAAGAGGAGGCTTCTCCGGTAATGGGATCTGAGGTCTGCAAAGTCCTGTGCAGACAGATCCCTCCATCACACAGCAAATCGCTTCTTGGGCTTCCAACAGCTGGGTGGGGAATGCTGGAACTTGTAACTTAGGATCACGCCTCGAAGGAGAGTTAAAAAAAAAAAATACAGAAATTTTCACATTTTTGGCATTTCTCCTACAAATTAAAACTAAGGTCCTCTTGATGCTCTGACCTGGGTCCTAGGTCCCTGGTGATTTGTGTGTGTCCTTTCCAGATGAACTGCTTTGTGCTTTCTATTTCTGTTTAGACAAATCACTTAATTTTGAATAATGTGAGTGTAGGCTCAATTAAGTGAAAGATGATCACATGTAATTAGCTAGCTACAAAGTGGATTACCTAGAGAACTGATATAGAGGCTCTTTTTATGGTTAAATACTACTTTTTAGGTAGGCTTTCATTGTAAAGAGGAGTGTGTTGGTTTTTAAGGAGTATCTAGAAGAGGATTGGGGCTGCACAGCTCACTTACAGCAGGGTGCATGTATTCCTTCTCTGTGCTTGCCAAGGGCCAACTTATGTGGTGCAAATGGAAACTTGGCTTTCTGAGGAAGCTGAGTCCTCACTGGGACACACAGACTGCATGTGGATTTACACTCTGGCATCCATACGAAGAAGCACCATCTCCATTTTCATAGCTCTTTATCTTAGACATGGCTTTCCCGTCTGTTTAAAGCACTCTTGCTCTTATTTAAGGTAAAGTAGGATCCTGGGTCTGATGATCTTTTGACTATTTCTAACCATAAGGTCTGTGATTCAATAATGTCTCCTGGAAGCCATTCTCAATCTCTCTCTCTCTCTCTCTCTCTCTCTCTCACACACACACACACACACACACACACACACACACACACTGCTTTATTTTCAACATGAGAATAGCAAAAATGATACCAGTTGTAGCTTATTACAGGTTTTATCTCCTGTTAGCAGGGAGCTCGATCTTTCCTAGTAGGGGAAAGCTAGGCACACTGAACGAATGTATTTTCTTTGGGTTTTATTTATGCTGGCACCGAACGATATCAGTGGGACCCTACCTGAACAAACTGACCAAGTATTCGACTAGCCGCACCAGTCATTTCCACAAGGGATCGTGTAGAGAATACCTCGGGACTCCTTGGGAGAAATCTATTTTGAGAACCTGACTTTTGTCATCTTGCCTCACAGAAACTTCCTCGGTCCTTGTGGATAGTATAGTCTGTGTGCAGCCATTGCTTGGGTAAGCATTCATATCCTATGTGATAACTTCTGAATCCCTTTGACTTTTTTACTTTAGGGCAATACAGTGTTTTATTTGTGGAAGCACTCATAGACTCCAGTGGTTTAGTATGTCCACTTTTTTTTTTCTTTCTCTTTCTGCCCTTACAGAGTTCCCCTGCACCCCCCCTCCAAACCTCTATGGCGCCCCCTTCTCCCCTACAGTCCGCTCCGCAGTATTCCTCTCACCTCACTTCTAGCTGTCTGAATAAAAAAATCGATAAGACTATTAACGCCATTTGGAACTTTTTTAAAAAAGAGAAATAATATTTTAATTACTACTGACATGCCAGTTTGAAGCCCATATCCTCCTTTATGACAGTTCAGTTTAGAAACTACATTGCTTCATTTCAGTAACTTTATTACCATTTGGCTCAGAGATTGCTATTTCGCCTTGGCCACAGATTTCATCAGTTGCCCGGTTCACCTTTGTCCACACTATACTTGTGAAATGACCTCGTCCGTTAGTGCTTGTCAATAGTAAATTGCTATATTCTACGCCTAGAAACACACCAAACGACTACAACTCTTTATTGAATGACTGAGTTTGCAGTTAATTTTTTTAAAATTAAAACTTAATTGGAATGGTCTTAATTACCACTTAGTCCTGGTTAATGAAGGCACTGGTTAAGGTCGGCTACCACAGACGCCATTCTTATTGGTAGTGGGAGCGCTGAACACGGGGTAGTATGTGGGTGTCTGTGAGACTAGTGTATTTTCTTTGTCCCCTCCCCCAGGTTCTAACGATTCTATCAAAAGAACAGTGTGCAAAATAACAGTGTGGAAGTTTCAGTTATTCTGACGACATCATATTAATTTTCTTTTCGAGAATTCCCAGTGACTAAGTCATCTCTTCACAGAAAGTTCTTTTTCAATGGTGAGAAATTTGTGCTATTGTAATTTATACAAATAGGATTCAGTGTCAAGGTGCTGCTTTTTTCCTTAAAATAATTATTGAAAGAATCTTAAATATGATGTCCCCTTTAAACAGATGACTAAAATAGTGTATTAGGGAGTACTCAGAAGTTTATGATTGTGTCAGGTTTGGATACATCTCTGTTAAATATGGCATTTTCTTACCTATCTATAGACTTCTTTTCGCTATAAAATTTACGTGAAAAGGAAAAACGTCCACTGCTCACCTCTTTTTTTTTTTCAAATAGTTTGGTTCTTTATCTCCTTAGCAAAGCTTTTAAAACATAAATAGGTCACTGTTAAATTGCTTGTAAATTAAGGTAAAATAAAAGGGCAGTATACTCGGAAATCTCGTTTTTATGAAATTTAGAATAATGACAAAATACCACTGTTATTTTCCAAACACTGTTTGACATGTACTTACCGTGGCTGAATAATTCCATGAAGATTATTTTAATCTACTAAAAATACTTAAATTCCAAAATATATCTTTTCTGGGGTTTTAATCTTCTTTGTTTTTGTTTTGTCTCTGTATCTTTGAAATAACCTGATATCAGAGAGAGTATTCCCTACTAAAATACAGTGAGGCTTAGATGGTTGAAGAGAGCACTTCTGACAGATAAACATGGTAAGCCTGGTTGTTTTCATAATATTCTGAATGTCCCAAAATAAAAATGTTTGAAATTTTCTTCCTAAATAGAAATTAAGAACACATAATTACATAGTAATTATACGATTTAACTGACGTTAAGCAATGAAGATGGGAAAGAAACATTAAAGTTTTTCCTTCCAAATGCAACTGATGGTACCATTGCTGTGACATTTAGGAATAGGAAGGGTTTCATCACTTTTCATATACTTTTGGGCGTATATCTGTACCTATATATTTGTTTTAAGTGAGATTATTGTTCTAAGAAAGAAAAACCTTAATAAAACTTGTCTGAAAATAAAATGTTGTCAGAACTTCAGCCAAGAAAAATGTCCTCTGTGAGGCAAAATCAGTGCTATTTGCTCTTCCTCAAAGGCTGTGATTTTTTTTTAGGTTGCATGAAGCTTGGGACAGAATTCTATCAAATCCAAATTATATGCAATCTAAATGCAATCTGGGGGGGTGGGGAATGATGTGCAGAAAGTATTATGAATTGTATATTGTAAATAGTACATTTTACGTTCACCTTCCAAAAGAAAAAATTAGTAGATTCTAAACATTTTCACCTGTTCAAATCATCCCATTTAGGTCTGTTTTGGTAGAAGGAACTGGAATGTCCCAGTAAGTAGAACACTCACATTTAATGCATCACATTTGAATAGGTTGTTTGTGCCTATTAATAAGTGTCACAGTTTAAATAACATTATTAAGCCACTACCTTTATATCCTTGGTTTTACCTTATCAAATGTCTGGGGCAGAGGTTTAAGGTATTTCTTTTCCTGTACATAATCAGTAACTGTTCTTAATCAGAATCTAGTTCTTTTAAAAAAAAGAACTCGTTTAGAAATAGCGATGGGTGGAAGTCATCAACATGAACAACTGGATGAATTGTGGGTTCAAACTTACTGGTGGATAAGTTAAACATTAGAGCCATGAAGTGTAAAGTTTGTGTAGCATTTAACAAGCCTTGGAAGAGCATTAAAAGTAACTTATGTGTAATATGCAGTACTAATAGAGCTTCACGGAGCCCCAGAGGAAGCTGCAAATGGGATTCAGGCTGCTGCAGGCTGTCTGAGATGTGGAGATTATGCTCCATGAAGACCAAAATAAGGTTTCAACAAGGTTTTCTCACAACCATGTAAATTCTCCAGATGAGGAGAAATGAAAATATATTTAAAATTCCAGCCGCTTAAGAACGCACACATTTATAAGTGTGATGAAAATAGATTTCAGGTTTTTATTTTCTCTGCAGTGTTTGGAGTATCTTAACTGGATTTTGTGTTCAACCAGTGATGTTAAAAACCAAACATGTACGTAGTACCCCTATCTTGTCACTGTGTTGATGGGGAAAAAAAAAGTTGAAGAGAGAAAAAGAAGACCATTGTAATAAAAGATTTTGAGTGCTGCTTGAGAACTGTGCAGAGCAATCTTGCATCATACTTGTTAGGGTTGGCCAAAAAAAAAAAAAAGAAAGAAAGAAAGAAAGAAAGAAAGAAAGAAGTTTATATACGGCTTTTAATTTTTTTTAAAAGTGCCCTAGACACACCTACACCTACACACACACACACACACACACAGTGGGCTATAATCAAAACTTCTGAAGTATTGAGTTTGTGCTGTTACCTGGTAGTTAGGGATGTAAAAACACAACCTCTCTGGATCTCAGTGTTTTCAGCTTAAAATGGATGACTTGCATTGGAAGATTTCTAAATTCTCTAGAGCTCTGAAACAGCTCTACATTCCGTTTGAAAAATTTTAAGAACATCGAAACCGATTGTGCCCCTCGGTTTTTCTGGTGGATCCCAGCTGTGCAACAGAAAGCCGCTGGATGCTGTGTTATTTCTGAGCCTCTAGGAGAGTGGTTCCCGCTCTGAGGGCTGCAGACCTCAGAGGAAACTTGGGGTTACGGCAAAGGTTTCTCAAATTCACATGGGCCCCAAACTGACGTTTGTCACACATATGTTCTACAGGTTTTTTTGGACATGTGTGGAGTCTCCTGTGATTAGAATAGAAACATAAATCTGCTTAGAAGCATCACAAAGGTGTCACAGAATTTACTGTAGTTCTTAGTCATTGTTTCCTCCATCAATGGATGCTGCAAGTAAAATCGATATCTTGAGTCTGTGAGGTTTTTTTTTTTTAATGTTAAAAAGGGTGGAAACCAGTAATTTGAGATGAAGTGTACTCACTGGGAGTACATTAATTGCATATAATGTAAACTATTAAGCATTGCCTTGGAAATTGTGCCATTAATATTTTTCCAAGGGCTTTGGAATATTTTATTCCATTTGAACACCTAGTTGGGGTTATGGCTCCATTTCCTGTCAGAGTACTTGAAATATTCCATTAGCTTACTGTTAGTAGTTGTCTTATAAACTCCTCCTAATGGTGAATAATGACTGTCATTTGTTGGCGTTTACTAGGCGCTGTGTACGCGTGTGTGTGAGTGAGTCTGCAGGGACAGTGTGGCATAATTTCCCCCATTTTATAGATTAAGACGTTAAGGCAGAAAAATTTTAGGTATCTTGCTCAACTACTCTTAGCCTTTGGCAGAGACAGAAATCAGAATTGGCCTGTGTACCATCATCAAAGTCCACACAATGCCTGTGGCAAGAGTGAATTTCAGATGGAGCTTAATGGCACATACAGCTCCCCAAAGAAAATGCTTGACTATACAGTCCACATTCTTTAACACATGTGTCATGGTCATGACAGAATTGCCTTTGTGTGCCTCAGTTTACCCACATTTAAGGTAGAGTAAAACATATTATCATTTAATTTTACTTTTCTTGTGAGGATAATGTATGAATTAGTTAATGCTTATAAAGAAGTGATTTGATGAGGGGAAAGCTCTATCTAAATGCTAAGTATTATTTATTATTCATGTAAGCATATTACTGTACCCTTCAATCACCTTTTTTTGGATGTTTCAAATGGGCAATTACTGTCTCTTTGTGTAAGGCTTTTAAAATTTTTAATTTAAATTAAAAGTTAATCTAATTTAGGAAAACTGCCAGCTGGAAAGGAACACAGATTTTTTTTTTTCTTCCTTTCCAAACAAAACAGCAATTCAGAATAGACTCCCTTTTAATATAGTAATGTGGGTAGGCTTTCCTGGGCTACTGGTATTAGGAAGGAGGGCTAATTAGTAATGGCTGCTTTGTAATGCTGGTAATCCACGTGTTAGGATTAGTGCTGATAATAGATCTGATTAGGTGGAATTAACTGATATTTAGAAGGATGGAGATTCCTTTGTTTATGAAATCTCCAGTTTGGGGGTACAACATATAGCTAAAGTGGCTGAATCCTTGAAATCTAGTTAATATGGCTTTTCCACAATGCAGTGCCCGAATATGACTAGGGTCAGCAAGCAATGAGGGTCATTTGAGCTCAAGAAGACCTTTACTTCTCAAGACCTTACTGAGGGGACCCTACAAATAGTGAAAAATCAGAGTTCAAAGATCAGAAATGTCAAGTATGCTTTAAAAGGGAAAGGCGCATTTACCTGAGCTCTTCAGTTAATATCTAGCAATCCTTGATGGGAAAAGCCTTCAGTAACTCTCTTTTCGCATGCCTGTTGACTCCAAAGTAACCGGTTTTCATTTAAACATAGTGAAAAACGTATTGTTTAAAAAAAAAAAATCATCATTCTTTCTTTATTCCTCCCCTGCAAATGTGCATATTCAACTTTCCTTTTAAAGTAGCCCACTTTAAATATTCCCCAGCACTATTAAATTTTAAGGAAGTATGCTTAGAAATCACATTATTCAGTTGTACAGTGTCGGTTGCCCAGCAGTATCGTTAAATCCTCTGGAGTGATTCCAGTCCCATAAAAATTAGGGACCCCTTTACATTGTTTCCATATTCAAATGGAAATCTTTTTGCAAGTTAGTAATTAAAGTATTTAACCTCTCTCTCCCTCCATTTATTAGAAAACTCTTTTTTCTTTATTTTTTCAATTACGAAAAACTGCTAAAGCCAATCAAGCATTTATTTTGATAAACCGCTTGTAACAGTCTCAGCTAAATTCTGCAAATACAAAAAAAAGCTAAATAATCACCCTGAGCAGATTTTGCGGAGACCTTGCTCAACCTGTTCAGGGATAATTATGCCGAGCTTTTAGTATGGGGCAAAGGAAAACATAAAATTAAGGCATGAAAGAAAGTCTACCTATTTTGAGAAAATACTGGGATAATTGGTACTCTTTTTATTACCATTTTATTATAGAAAGATATTGTCTTGCAATGAAATATAGGTTTACAGCAATGAAATAGTACTGTGAGGGGTTGAGAGGATTTCTGTTAGATGGATTGATTTAAAATGTAATAAAAATAGCAAATTGCTAAATAGTGAATTGCTAAATAGTCAAATTAGAGTTCATTATTTAAATGACTTTTTTTTTTCTTTTTAATCATATGATGTTCATAATTGCTTTGTTTCTGACAAGTACATTATAGGGACCTTGCTTTTCTTTTCTTTTCTTTCCTTTTTTTTTCTTCCTTGCGCAGCAGCCTTTGGTTTGGAGCTACAGCCATCAACTTTCTTTGAGAAAGGGAAGCATCAGGAATGGGTACCAGCATAGGCGAGGGCCTGGAAGAAGGCAGTAGACAGCTTCACAGTGTTATAAATGGTGGTGACATGAAATGTGACCCTGATAATAGTTGTGTGGTGCTTTGGAAATTTACCTCTTTTACAGACCTTGTCCTTTTGTCTATGAAGGTGGCACTGAAGAGTGTGTCTGAACTCAATCATGTGTGATCTGTGGCTCTTCCTATATCGACGATCTGGGTATATCCCAGTTTAATAGGGCCTGAAGCTTATACAACATGGGCCCCTGTTTTAAGTAGGATAGCACCATCACAGATGCACCCATACTAGGTGTGAGTGTTGAAGGGTCTGTGCTAGCGGGGATCCCTGAAACTTCAGTCTCATTCGGCTTCGTGGTAGGCCTGCCTCTGCCGATTGCATATGTGGCAACACGTTGTGTTTTGAAGGCTTCGTTTTGATCACATTTGTTAGATTTGTATTCCTAGATACTCACGGTTGAGAGGACAGGATTGGGTCTATTTTTAGACAAGTTAATAATTACTGCTCTTTATTCCTGGCACTAATGTTAAATATTACAGGGATTGGGGTAAGGTTACAAAACCTGAACGACTTGGTCCCATCAGTGACAATTTTTATGCCCCTGTTCTGGGCTATACTTATACCTGAAGGTACTAACCTCCTTGATTAAATACTGAATTGCATGGAACTCACATTAAAGAAGTCACATAGGAGAAGAGAGACCAGAGTTGGCTAAAATTGTTGGAAATATTAATTAAAAAGTGGATATTGGGGACGCCTGGGTGGCTCAGTGGCTTAAGCCTCTGCCTTTGGCTCAGGTCATGATCTCAGGGTTCTGGGATTGAGCCCCGCATCGGACTCTCTGCATAGTGGGGAGCCTGCTCCCGCCCCCGCTCTGTCTGCCTCTCTGCCTAGTTGTGACTTCTGTCTCTCTCAAATAAATAATTTTTTTTTTTAAAGTGTGGTTATTGGTAACAATAATTACAGCAGAAAAATGCTGGGCTATTCTAGTGGGACATAGAAAGCATCAATAAAGAAGGTATTCCTCATCTGGCTGCCTTCATTTCCTCAGGGTCACAGACCCAAAGGGGCCACCACAGGCCACTTCTCAGTCTGCTGGGAGCCTGTAGGCTAAGGCTTCTCATATCTAGAGTGGCTCCTCTTACGCTGCTTTGTTTCCAGAGAATCATCAGCAAGTGCTCCTGATTTGTCAGTATTTTTACCCTCTTAGCATCTATTAGACCTGGCGTTCGTCTTTGGTAGTTGTTTCGTGTGTGTGCTCTCTTGTGTCTAGATTGGGCTTTGAATCAGTACATATTTATTGAGTAACTGTGTGGCATACAAATTATGTTAGAGATGATAATAATACCATCTTACCTTTCGGTAGCTGTTTGTAATTTATAAAATGCTTCTGCATCCAGTACCTTCCTTCCTTCTCACAGTTCTCGGAAGGAAGCTGAGTAAGTGCTATAATTCACATTTTACAGAAGACAAACCCGAGCAGAGGGGACTTGTGCTCCGGGTCAAACAATTAAGAACTGGTGGAAAGAGGACTTGAGCCCTGGGATACTGACTCAGTTGAGATCTTAGACATCACACGAAGCTTGCAATTTATTGGAAAGATAAGAAATGTAAAATCACAAAACCAAACAACCCAAAAACCTGAGGACATAGACATCTATATATAGATAATTACTCCCTTAATATAAGAAAGTGTCTAAATAAAGCACCCAGTGAAGAGTTATGAATCTAGTGTTTCACAAATATGAATTAGTTATGCCGTGTGTGTGTGTGCGTGTGTGTTGACTGAGCATGTGGAGAACGCAGGGTACTGTAATGGTCACGACTATATGGTTGTCCGGGGCCGTGCTTCAGTGAGGAGACAGAGCAATCAGAGGAAGAACCAGCAGCGCTTTTAGATAATCCACACTTCTCTGCTTTTGCAAAAATGCGGCCCCAGGATCAGAAGCATTTCTTATTCTCCAATGGAACATCTTCACATAGCACACTGTTCCACTTCCCTCTTCCAATTGCCTCCATTGCTTGTAACCTTGACTGAACTCTTCCCTTTCTGTGTTCTCTATAAATCTGCTAGTCACCACTCCCACAATATAGCCTATTTATGACATTGCTGCAACTCAGTCTCTGAATTCTGGATTTCATCTTCTCTCCTCGAGGCTGATGTGTTCTGAAACTAGAGCTTCCAGACTCTTCCGAGTTCTCATTGTGACCACTCTGCTGCAAACTCCTCTTCTGCTTATCCCGTTAAACTATATTTCAGAGTCCTGCCCTGGTGTCTCCCTTCCTCTCTTCTCTTCCTCAAGTGAAACTGCTCAAAGTTCTCATTAGTCACATACTTGCAAATCTGTACCTTTAACAGTATTCTGAATGATCCGAACAGCCTCTCATTTTTGTCAGCCAGATAGGAATGGTTTCCCTCCCTTATGTCAATTTCATGCAATTATTTCCTCAATTTATGTTGTCTCAAAAAACAAACAACCCAGCAACCCAGAAGGGATTCCTGCAGCTTTACAATTCAAAACAGTATCAGCTGCTTACCAGGTGCATGTCTATTATAAAATGAAACTATAAGGAATGGCGGCTTCAGAATCCATTTTTAAACTCCTATGGTCAGGTTTGAAGGTCTACGTAACCCACATACCTACATAACCAGGGCCTTGGCTTCTTTTTTCCTTTTTTCCTATATTTTATATTATCTCTCTTTTTCCCCCCTTTAATTTCATATAAAGGGTAGTACCTAAAAATAGCATGTTGCTAAGAGTATGTAAACTCATCCTCTATGCTTGAAAATCCAGTATGCATAAACCAACGTTTCCGTAGATGACAGAACATGGTTATAATACAAATGGTTCATTCATTTTATAAAAGTTTTTTGTTGTTGCTTTTTTTGTTTTGTTTTGTTTTGGTTACAGTCTCGTGAATATCAGGTATCTGCAGTACAATAAAATTATCTGATTTACTAAAAAAAAAAAATTAGATATAGTTACTTGGCATCACAGGCTCTGTGAAGGTTCCTTTCTTAAGCTAATAGAAAAACTTTACTTGAACCTTAATTTTCTCTTTGGGATTTTCTTAACCCCTGTTTTCAGGGAGGATGTAGCATTAGAAAGTAATAGTGAATTTTTGCTACATTGTTTTTTTTCTCTAAAAATGTCATGTATGTTAAACAGTGTAAGAAACTACATTCACGTGAATATGGAATGACTCCAGTGCACTCAGAATGCCCTTACATTTGAAAAGACACTAATCTAAAACTATGTTATTTTATAATTTGCCTGACAATTTTTGATGTTTCGATTGTATACTTCTAAAGGAGAGTTAGATAACTGTGTGGTTTTGAGTGCAGACATGATTGGCGTGTCATTTTTTCCAAAAAAATCACCATAAAATGTTATTTTGGTTTGTTGGTTTTTAAAGGCTATCCTGGCTTTTAAAAGTTGGTTTTCATTTTGTAAAACTGAAAATATCTGACAAAACCCATTCCTTCATACCTGCCCTAACAACTAACTTTTCCTTCTTTCTTGATTTGGGCTTTGTGAAATTTGTGCTCCCAGAGCTCTTTAATTTAGAAATATCCCTTTGCATAACTATTGTTAAATTCTTTATAGATGGTGCTTTAGCTCATTTATTCCTGAAGGGTCTCTCTGGCAAGTTAGGTACATTCCTCCTGAGGCAGTGGATGGATGGCCTGACCTCTGGAGCACTTTCTCCTCCCTAGGGCTTGAGTGAAACTCTCCATTACTTTGTCAATATCAGACAGCCTTCACTTACAGAGACAAAAATGAACCAAATTTCCTTCAGTGTATTTTGTTCTTCTTGGACAAAGCAAGAAAACTTTATGTTCAGGTCTCCTTCTTAAAAAATACCCTTCATGCTGACAGGAATGTAAAATATCTACCATTATTTTGACTACACAGTACTGGCAGGCTCTGTTGTGAAAATTCAGCGTGATCCAAAAGTTGGTTTGCAAGTAAGGTAGAATGCAGGTTCCTATGGGAATTAATAGCTTTCATTGGGGTTAGGGTTCCTGTCCCCTCTGAGGGTTTTGCTTGTTTACCTATATTATGGCACTTTACATCTATCATGAATTATGTGTATTCAGAGTTTCAAGTTAGCAATTAGCAAGCAGGGAATGTGCCCTCCTTCCTAGAGCACTCTGTAGCTCTTGTGACAGGACGGAGAGACTCTTACTCGCTCTGTCCTTGGTTGGGGGGGTGGTGGTGCTAGAAATAAGACCTGCATTGTCTCAGCTTCAAGGCCTCCCTATCCTGGGGCAGGGATTCTGAAAGAGTGGAGTTGGGGGGGGGGGAGTGGGAGTGGCGCCAGTGAGGGAATTTGGATAAAGGGCTTGGAGGGGGGGTGCGGCGGAGGAGGAGCAGGAGGAGGAGGGGGTAGGTAATGAGCACAGGCTGTCCACGCCTTCCATCTTTCTTCTTTCCCTACTTTGCCATCCTCTTGCAATCCCATTCTCGCTCAATAATTTGTTGAAAAGGTCAGGGATGGGCTGTGAGAGGACCTCCCAGGGAAGATGGGGAGAGGGCAAGAATAACATTAATCCTAACCCACACCCCTATATGTTGAGGGAAAGAACAGATCCCTTTTATAGAACTTGAGAATGAGCCTCCAGGAGGTTCAATAAGCTGCTTACAGTTTCACAGCTAGTAAGGGGTGAGGCAGGATTCAAAAGCATGTCTTTTGCATCCCAGAGCTTATGCTCTCTCTGGCATACTCCATGGCGTTCCACAATGAGCAGGAAGGGAGCGCCTTTTCCCACCCATCTCCCTCTCGCTTTATCGTTTCTAAAGAAGGGGGTGGGGAAATCCAAGTGACAGTGAAGATGGAGAGATTGGGGGAAGGGATGAGGAAAAATACTGATGATGATAATAATAAAACCTCAACTCCATGAGGCTCGGCAGTTACTGTTATCTCCATTTTATACATAGAACTCGGAGGCTCTGGGGAAAGTAACTTGCCCAAGATCTCGTGATTAGTGTGTGGTGGAATCCTGCTCCACGCCCAGCTCTGCGATTGCAAAACCTGTGCTCTGGCGCTGCCTTCCTGATACCCTTTCCTTGTTCCTGGCTTCTGTCAACCCAGGCTGGGAGGTGCTTGGGAGCAGGTGGGGTGAGGTCCCGTGCTCAAGAAGAATGTCAACATTTCATGCTTTAGGAAGAAGACCGCATGCTCTCCTTCTTCCCTCTTTCATACTTTCCATCCTTTTCCCCTCCTGCCCCAACCCATAGTGGCTTGACTCTGGGTGGGAAGCCTAAACGGCGGCTGGAGGTTCTTCGTGTATGGGAAATATGGATGTGGTGGGGGAGCTGACCCATTACTAGTCATTTTAGTATTTTTGAGATACAAGCATAAACAGAGATGGAATCGATCTGCTATGAACAGGAAGGACCTAGATGGATGAGTATAATTAGGGTGATGGGATTATGGAGTAAAAGGGCAGATTTCCCTCCATGCTTTGTGAAATCCAGCTCATTATTTAGTAAGCCTAGCTCATGGGGTGACATGGGCATTAGATATTAACAAACAAACCAGTGGGGGCGCCTGGGTGGCTCAGTGGGTTAAAGCCTCTGACGTCAGCTCAGGTCATGATCCCAGGGTCCTGGGATGGAGCCCCACATCAGGCTCTCTGCTCTGTGGGGGGCCTGCTTTCTCCTCTCTCTCTGCCTGCCTCTCTGCCTCCTTGTGATCTCTGTCTGTCAAATAAATAAATTTTTTAAAAAGTCTTTAAAACAAACAGACAAACAAACCAATGACATCTTAAATGGCTTTATATTTGAGTCTCCCAGTTAAGACTCAGGATATTTAAATAAATCACCACCCTTTTCTGATTCTAAGTTGAATGAACACAAATTCTTGTACTATTATTTATCTCAAGTTTGTTCAACATCCAAAACTGCCTGCTTGTCAGTCACAAAATTAAGTATTTCTGGGCTTTTTTTGTGGTCTTTAAGGGTCTCGGAGGTCAAAGAGGTTTTATCTGTTTTCATTCCTTTTAACCATTTATATCTGATATGTGTCCAGCACTGTGCTGGAAGCCTTTGGCAAATAGTTCCCCTGCTTATAGGTCCTGGACAGGTTTGTGGGGAAACAGACACATAAATACTCATGACATAAAGTGTGCTTAGAGCTGTGTCAGGGGAAGCATTGGCTTCAACAGAAGCCTGAAGTTGGAGACAGATTCTACAATTTACCTTGCATCTTGTGCAATTCTCTCAATCCTCTATACTTAGTTCTGTATCTCAAAAATGGGAATAATAAGAGTTTCTCACAAGGTTATTAGGCAAGTTAAATGACAGAGTATCTGTGAACACTTGTGGCACTTTGGAACACTGTAGCTACTCAGTGAATTGTTGAATCTCAAGAGTGCTCTGGGAGTGTGGAAGAGAAGGCAATTGACTACTTGCATAATTTGAACCATATTTCATCTAGAAATTGACCTTAAAGTTGGGTCTTAAATGATAAGAAATCAGAAGGAGGGAAGAGAGCTAGGAAAAGGGAGAGAAGTGATAAGTCATGTACTTGTTTTCTAGTCTAGTTCAGGGGTAATCAGGAAAACACCTTGCCAGATTTCATACTGGTGGTGTTGAAATACAGATTATGGTATACCATTGAACATCTGTTCCTTTTACGAGTTTGTCCCTGCTAAGGAAACTACTGTTAGCATTAACTTTCTTCTTCTCTCTAGAACACTGTTTTTTTGTTTGTTTGTTTGTTCGTTTGTTTGTTTTGTGTCTTCATTCACCTTCTTTATTCAAGAGACATTATTTATTAAGAATCCAAGATATGCTAAGAATTGTGCTGGGTTGGAAAAGGTCTCTATCCTTCGGAAGCTTGTAGTCTGTTGTGTATACAACAGATACGCAACAGACATGGGAACAAGTAAATTATTATATGAATTGGTAAGTGTTATCATCATGGGGACTTGCCATCCTAGTTTGCCTGGGATAGTGAAAGGTTATACCTGTTGTCTTGGAATAATTACTAAGAGTCTTCTTTCATTCTCAAATATATCCTAATTGAACAATAGATTTTATGATGATGTGATTTAAAATATGTACAAGATATTTTGCATGTGCCTTGAAGTGTGACTGACTGAAAAATAAAGGGCGGTTTTTCTCAGAGAAGGCAATTTTTGAGCCGTGGTAAGATGCTAAAGGGGTTGCTAGTGGGAGAAGGTAGGTGGGGGGGAAAGGATGCCCATTTTGCATAAATTAGAGATGTAGAAGGGCGTTAGCTATTCAAGAGATGATGGCAAAGGAAAAACCCTTTGTGGCTGGAGCGCTGCAGGGAGTAGGATTAAATAGCAGGAAACAATTGTAGGAGATAAGGACCGAGTGAGACTAGATTGTAATGATTTAAGGAACAATAAAAGTTGAGGAAGTGGAGATGTAAAATATAGTAACCTTTTAAGGATGGTGGTGGTGAAGGGAGAGTGCTATTCTGAGATGAAGGAAGAGAGAACTAAGGTTGTAGTTTGAGGCAAAGGAAGACAGAACTTGGATTTTCTTAAAATTGCTGGTGAAAGTCAGAAGAGAAAGGGAGACAAAGCAGGAAAGAGTGAGCACGCCATCTTGATGGAAATGGGAAAAATGCACTGCAGTGCCCAGGAGAATGGGTTAGCCTCTAAAACAGGAGAGCTAGGAGATAAGGAAGGTAGGGAAGTGACGGTAGATTTGGTGGCAGTGCCCGCCAAAGAGGGAAATCTGTCGTTTCCCTCACTTGGTGAAGTAGTAAAACGATGAGGTACAGCGGCTAAAGGGGATGGCTACTGGTTTTGCTCTCAGAGCAGACAATGTCTTTGTATTCTTAGCCAAGTGATTTTATGTTTTTGGACCTCAGTTTCTTCAAGTCTAAAGTGAGTGATGGCAATGACACTTTGAAGTTTCCATTCAGTTATGGTTCTGCATTTTGTCAAATTGTTATGAGGGACCAACAGTCTTTATTTGCCCTCCCTTCACCCCTCTCCATTCTGCAGAAGAGAGTCTTCCATGGTCACGTAAGTCTGGGTTGCTGTTAAACAGGCTTCTTTGCAGTAGGGCCTTTGAGAGCCTCTAGAATACTATTGTCATTAACAGTCTTGAAGTAGGGGTTATGATATACAACATTCTCTAAACTGATTTAACTGAATAATCGAGTGTTCCAAGGAACGTAGTATGGGAAACATTCATTCTCATGAGGAGTCTATAAAAATTTTATCCCGAGTTAACAGAGGCTGACCACTTAGGGGCTGCTGTCTCTAGTGAGCATGGGTGTGTGCTTGGAAATGATATATTTCCTTCCAGTATCAAAAGAAGAGGAAGAAGAACCCCGGGCGTATAGAATATTAACAGAAATAAACATGCAGCCCAGCCTAGGCATCAATACTTTGAGACAGTGGCAGAGAGCTCCTGTACCCTCCAGCTCTTTCTTCAATAAATTGAAGAGAAAGCTGTGTAAGCTCATAAAGATCTTAATTAAAAGGAAGGCCAAGATGGTGGGTGCTTTGGTACCTGTTTGATTTCAAAAGTTCCAAAACAGCTAAGTAAAGTCAATACAGAGCAGTGTGCCTCAGTTTGTTTATTTGTTTATATGGTGTTTAGGTCTTTGCAGTTCACGGTATCATCTAACATTTTTGCTTATCACTTCAGATACATTGTAACATATATAGTATATCATTCAAAAAACAAAAGTAGTTCACTGCTCCCTCCCAGGAATAAAATAGTATGTTACATTTTTCATAGTAATTCCTAGCATATATGACTTCTTTTTCGGTTCTCTTTTCTAAGTTGAATTATTTCATATTTATTTTTTGTATCTGTGGGGTCTAGATCAACATAACCACTCTAATTTTAGTTACTTTAGGTTGTGATCATCTTGAGCAAGCAGACTTCTTCCCGAATAACTCACAGTCTGCAAGACTTCATTAAGTGCACGTGCAGTTTCAACAGATATGTTGTATCATTGATTTATCTGTCAGTCTTTTTATTGAGCACCTACTATGTGCTAATCGTGGTGTTCCACACCAGAGAATGAGAGAAAGAGAAGCAGTCACTGTTCTGCCTTTTCTTGTTCTTATCCTTCTTGCTTGTGGTTCTTTGTCAGAATTCAGCATCTTCCTCCTCTTCTTGTCTTCTCGGCCACCCCTTACTCTATTGAACATATACACACAGACAGACAAACAGCACCCCCCACACACACACACTCACCACTCTTGATGAACTAAGGGGTTTGTTGCTGTTGTGGAACCTGCTTGGAGGCTGAGAGGGTCAGTGGGATCTGCTTTCCCTTGGAAGCTAGAGACGTGGTTTCGGGTGGGTTGTGGCCCATTCACTCTGCCTTGTCGGTTTGCATTGCCTTTGGTCTCCGTAGGTGAAAATGAGCACAGGGAAGATGCTGAAGCTGTGGCAAAAGGCAGTACCAAGGGGCCTGGCTGCCTCTTTTGAGAACCGGAGTGTTTCACGGGGACTGTGTTGCGTAGAGGCTCGGCGGAATGTTGCACGCATCTGTGACTTCTTTTACTCTTTCTTCACAGATTCTTAAATGGTGTTTGCCTTCTTGTCTCCCTCACTCTCTGTGGTACAAAGGTCCTAGGTTTCATTTGATTACATTTTGGTTTTCTGTTAAACTAGGCTGGGTCACCTTGCTCCACATAGCTATTTAGAATTTGCTCATTTTTTTTTCTTTTTTCTTTTTAACACGTCTACTGCTAAAAGTTAATGCTCTCTCCTTTTATTTTCACAGACTAGATGTCAGAGGACACAACATTAACAGAAGTCTGTCTTCCCTATTACCTTTCAGGAATAGACTTTCAAACCCCTTTCGGAATTATAATCTTCAGTAGAAAGACATGCATAGTAGATTGACTTTAAAAAAGAAAACAGAACAAAAACTTATTTTCCTAATTCTTTGCTTTGAATTTGGGCTGTAATGTTTAACTAAAGAGGCATTATTAGCCTCCTTACCATGAATAAACATAGATTATATGTTATGCATATCAGGTGCTTCTAGCTTAGGAAAATATGCAGTTGATATCATATTGCTGTGTGTTTTTGAACTTGTTTCTAACACTATACTTAAGAGCAAAGCTATACATAAATTTACCTTATGAAAGCCATCGCCATCTCCTACGGGTATATCCAGTTAACATGAGTGTGTCCAGAAAGACCGGCCCTATGCCTACTGGTATTTCTTACTGAATCATGTTCTCATGTGATAATCTGTTATCTGAACAAGTTACTGACAATATAAAATCTTTCTATTTAAAGATGGTTAGAACTACATGTTGAAAAAATTCAATTTATATTTCTGATTCAAGAATTTTATTTTTTGTTTTCAGTAGTAATGCAAAATAGAACATTTTATTCATGGGGAACACAGCCTCATTTGCTAAGACAGTAAGGTTAGAAGAAGAGTCCTTTCCTTAGGTATAAACAAACACATGTTTAGATTAATTTGACTGAATGTTTAAAGTTTTAAAGAGTTGGCTTCTCGTTTCTTGGAGAGAACCCTTGAAAACAAATTTAAAAGCATTTTGATGTGCCTTTTCCTTGGACAGAACATTTTGTTCTTTATTGTAATTGCAAATTCCTCTGGCCCTGGCTATATTGCATATTTCCTTCTTTCCTTATTCCAGGACTCTGGCTCTGTTTTTGTTTGTTTTTAATCCTTAACAGGATTTCAGTCCTTAAAAAAGAGAGTGAGCATTGATCACCACTGACCTACTTTCGTGTAGGTAAAATGAAATATTTGGTAACCAGTTGAAATCTGGCTCAATCGAACAAGTGTGTGACCGCTCATTAAAGATCGCCTCCCGATGAGTTACTGGTGTTAAGTTACTTTTGGGTTAATGAATGGGCCTACTGTGTTCTAGGCATACTAAAGTCACTGTTTACAATGGGCCATGTCAGGTAGTAAAATCAAGAAAATATCCACACTTACAAACCAGGGACAGAACACTCAAGAGGTGTCCTAGCAGCAGATGTGTTAGGAATGAGTGAAGTAGGACTGACAGCAAGATCATTCCTTCCTTGTCACCATTGAGCACTAGCAGGCCGCTGACTTGTGAAGATGAAGGCACAGGGTTGCTGGATTCTTCTCTTTTCTGGTTATGCCAGATTCTTCGTTTTACATAGGTTATATCAGGTTTTGTCTTTTTTTTTTTTTTTTAACTGTCCAGTAACTAATGAAAGACTTCACAAACGCTGTCTAGTCTGTACATGTCTTGCACTCTATGACCTCTAAAAACCTTATCAATTTGAAATATCAATTAGTGTTATATTTAAAACAATATGCAGAGTATTCTTAATGCTGTGGGCAATGGTCAATGATCTGTTTCCTTCGGAAAAAGGTTTATTTTAGATCTCCGTGGTCCTAACTTTAAGCAAAAGACCAAAAGGCAATTTGGGTTGATAATTCACCCAAAAGAATGTTAAAAAATATCAAGAGTTGGAAGTAAATTCTTCATGTTGTCTAATGTAATCTTCAGTCTTAGTCTGTATTGAGTGTTCACTTTAAAAATCATAGATTGGGCTAAAGCCTATTAAGAACCTCAAAGAATCTTAACTTTTGTCACCTAGTTCAGTAACTTTAAAAGTATATCAGGGAGATCATATGTTAGTTGTCTTTCTCCACTTGACTTATTTCGTTAAGCATGATACGCTCTAGTTCCATCCATGTTGTCGCAAATGGCAAGATTTCATTTCTTTTGATGGCTGCATAGTATTCCATTGTGTACATATACCACATCTTCTTTATCCATTCATCTGTTGGTGGACATCTAGGTTCTTTCCATAGTTTGGCTACTGTGGACATTGCTGCTATAAACATTCGGGTGCACGTGCCCCTTCGGATCACTACGTTTGTATCTTTAGGGTAAATACCCAGTAGTGCAATTGCTGGGTCATAGGGCAGTTCTATTTTCAACATTTTGAGGAACCTCCATGCTGTTTTCCAGAGTGGCTGCACCAGCTTGCATTCCCACCAACAGTGTAGGAGGGTTCCCCTTTCTCCACATCCTCGCCAGCATCTGTCATTTCCTGACTTGTTGATTTTAGCCATTCTGACTGGTGTGAGGTGATATCTCATTGTGGTTTTGATTTGTATTTCCCTGATGCCGAGTGATATGGGCGATTCACAGACCTGTACCCCTGGGGATAAAAATATATGTTTATAAAAAATAAAAAAATTAAAAAATAAATTAAATAAATAAAAGTATAAAATTAGATTTTTTGGTATAAATCTATCCTTACAACATGAACTATACTTTTGCTCTTCCTTCTTTAGAATGTATATATGTTCAAAACACTTGAACCATCCTCCAACTTTTATTTCTTTAGGTTAAATAATTCAGACATCTTTACTATTTCTGTAAATCCCATTTTACACACTTCACATTGTTTCTCTGTTTTTTTCTAGACAGAGCTGGTATTATTAATAATCATACTAAATACCAAAGAATTACCAAACTACTTTATTATTTTTTATATATTGTATATATTTATCTAGATTAGAGACACTTTTTGAAAATGGTTCTATTCCAAATCAGGATTAGTTTTTGGTTCTTTTCAAACTCTTACAGCCATTTTACACTTTTGTTTTTGCTGCTAGATAATTGCAGTTCTGTTGTATTTTTTTTTCTTCCATAAACATATAATCTTATCTCTCCTTTATTTTATTTTAAAATTTTTGCCCATAATTATAACCTTCTGTTTTGAATTCCAATTATGTCCATTCCTGGGTTAGCCACAGCAGCCATCCCTGGTGTGATGTCATCTCTGAAATTAAGTATCATATGTTCCTTCTTTATTGAAGGCAGTTAACTGGAGTGTTTAAGAAATACTGGCTTCATCCTTGGGGAACACTGTAGTAGGCTTCCTTGACATTGAATCATTGGTAACTGTTCTTTCATAGGCCCAATTTGGCCGTCTGATTTATGTGCTATGTATCTTAACAATTGAGGGGTACTGGAGAAAAAGTGCCTGTATTTTAATGTCTGGATCACCCAAACTGAACACATTTTAAGCTGCCAGATTGAAATTATTTGTAGTTTTGGACTTAATTCATCATACCTAATATTCTAGTTACACTTGTGGTTTCAGAAAGTCTTTCCTTCTCATTTGGATTCTTAGATGCAAAATCTAACCCTGTAGCATATTATGTGGGTTTGTGACACTCCTGTGGGGACCTTGGGCTCATAAACCAGTGAATGGATTATATAATGCTGCATAAATGCCGTATTTTTTATCTGACAGACATAATCTTGATCCTATATTTTTATGTTACCTAACTGCTTTAGAATACCACTTTTGAAGCAACCCATCAAAATGGAAATTGCTTCTAAAACATGTAGCAATAAATATTGGTCAAGTCTCTATGTAATTCAGATTGACTCAATACTTGAACACTAGTCAATTGATATTCTCTGTTGTTGTTTTTTTTCTTTTAAAGGTTGATCATTTTCATTTTATGGTATTACTCCCTCTCTTTGTTAGTTAGCCATATATTTCCTTAGTTCAAATTCTACTTTTGATTTGTCTAAGGTATATCTGAATGTGAAGCAAACATAAAAACAGGCACAGATAAACTAAAAATCTAAAATACTGAGCACTGGACATTATACTCAAAGTATCATGGGACACTACATCAAAAACTAATGATGTACTGTGTGGTGACTAACAACACAATAAAAAAAAATCTAAAATATTGTGAATTTATATGGTATGGAAATTTAAACTATATATGATTCCCGGACACATATGTGGGTCCCATGAAACCAGTTACAAAGAGATGAACATCACTAAGGATTCCAGTATAGAGCTCTGTCTCTGCCATGTTACATTTGAAAAGCTTGCTGCCAGAGCTGAGATTTCTTTCCAGGATCTCATAATTTCACTGTTATATTAATCATTTGACAAGCTTGCTTGCTTTCTCTGCTTCTCTCACCACAAATAATTGTTTGGCCCTGTTTGCCCTTTTTTGAAAACATGAACAGAAATTCCCTCATATTTGCTATCCTATTTTGTTCAGTGGAAGAAGTTTCTAGTGCAGTCAGCTTTGGCTTTAGGTTTTCCTTTTTCCCATCCACTTGGTATTGTCCTGGCTGAGTAGTCCAGTGAACACTACCTTCACCATGCCTACCTCTTTCATGACTTTCACTGCACTGAGTCTCAATTCCCTTTATTTCTAAGGCCCTAGTAACCTGGACTCATCTTCCATTCTAAGCAGAAACTTTTCTTTCCTTTTTTTAAACTCCCATGGACATAGTATGCACACATCTCTCCATGTTTACCTTTGTTCATGCTTCCCAATCCTCTTCATTCTCCACGGCCAACATCAAGAGTCATCTTGTGAGTAACTCTTTTGGCTGCTGATCACCATTCCCACCTTTTTCACAACTTTATCAGTACGATTTAGTTATCAATTAGATTATGCCTTATTTTTGTTTGCTGTTTTGCAACCTGAATGTCAGACCTCAGGCCATGTCTTCTATTCCCAAGTTCCCACATGTTGAGCACGCAGTTACCATTAGATGCTCACTCCAGTGGTGACTGATGTCTTGGCTCTTTCACATGCAGGATCTCTCAGAAGCAACCCTGGGCATAAAGACACTGGTTTTAGAATGCTTCACTTCCAAGAGAATGAATGCCGTAAAAGTAGCCTCTCTGTAAAGTGGAACTGTATGCTTCAGTATTTCCTGACAGATTTCATTAATGGAGACTAGTCATTAAGATAAATCAAATTCTTAGGGATTTACTGAACACTTAACTTTATTAAATATAATAGGCACTTTATGTAGTTATCACTAAGCAGGTTCATACCCAACTTTCAAAAGCATTTGTTTGTTTGCTAACTCCTAACTTCACAATCTGGGATGATGTCTCTTTGTGGCGTTTTAGTTAGACATGTAGCTCTTTCTCGCCAAAGATTTGTGGGACTCCCTGGCCTTGATTTAACTCTGCATACTATTATTCACTTATTTCTACTTTGAAAACAGGACTACTACTAAAAAATGATTATGAAAAACTAGGTAGTATTAGAATAAAGAATTCATAAACTGTTAAATTTTAAAGTCTGCTCTGTTAGTCGCAAGGCAAAACATCTTGTTTCCTAGGTAGACAGGTACTTAATCAAAGGGTAAGTGGAATAAAATGTAAACTAATTGCTTTTGTGACCAGATTCTCTGTTCCTTGACTCTCTGAAAGAGTAGTGCTTTGATGTGAAGTCGGTTGACTACTCTCAGTTACCTCGTTTTGGAGTGAAGTCTAGCACTCTGAAAAGGGAAAGATAAATTATTCTTTGGGGAGCAATCCAGTTTACGAAGCTGTGTGTGAGGCTGGGG
The DNA here is from genome assembly GCF_009829155.1 of Mustela erminea. Lineage (NCBI taxonomy): Eukaryota > Metazoa > Chordata > Mammalia > Carnivora > Mustelidae > Mustela > Mustela erminea. The sequence continues at coordinate 59,989,979 of NC_045621.1, read as the reverse complement.
GGTCAGGTGACCTGACTGTGTTCCAATTGTAAAAGGCAAGTGTCAACAGACAGAGTGTTTGGCTCTCTAAACTAGCGCTCAAAGACCAGTGTTTAGCTCGCAGCTCCCGTTCCTACAGAGCCGTTCTGGAGGAAGGCTTTTGTGTGTCTTGCCAGCTAAGCCTGGCACCAGTTTAAAATATTTAGATATTACTCTCTCAGTATTATATCTAAAGAATCTAGGGCTTAGAAGGCAGGGGAGCTGGGATTAGGGAAGAGTTTTATTGTTCTTAATACCAACCTTTTTTCCTCTCTCTCTCTCTCTTCAAAACCTTGCAGGTGCCTCTGAGAAGCTTGACTTAACTTTGTCTATCATTTGATAATAACTATTCCTCCTAACGAAGAGAGAACTCTCTGGAAGCATCTGGCTGTGTGTGCGTGTCTATAATATCACACACACACATCATGCTACGAAATATGTTAACTATTAAGTAATGACTAGAGATTTTAAACAATAACACATTTTTAAATCTTATTCAACAAATACACATACATGTTCTGACCTTCAAAGCATATGGGTCCCTCCTGCTTGGAAAGTACTTCCATCCCATGTCACTCTCTTCTGATTACCTTTAGCGTTGGCAACACTTATCCCCATAAGTATGTACTTGGGATTCAGGAAAATAGCTAAATGTCATTTGGAGCCCAGCCTTGTAAATGAAATCTGAGAAGAACTGATCAAATGAAATGGATAATATTTAGCCTCCAAAGAGTTTTAACTCTGCAGTCAACCTGGTTTTCTTGTATTCATAACTAGAAGACATGTATCGTGTGGTCGTGTATGCGTATAAAGCAATACCGCCCCGTATTTCTCACTGCTTTCCAGTTCTGCCCTCTCCGCTTCACACAGCAATGAAACTTTAGGTATGTTGTTGTATTGCTCATCAAAGTACCACTTTTAGAAGATTGTACTTGAAGGGTTTTTTAATAGCACTAGAAAGACTGCTCTGCCACGCCACAGAAAAGCTTTCCCGTGCGTTAAGTGTACATTTAATCAACATTATGGCAATTATGGCTCTTTTAGAAGCCCTTCACCCTCTGTTTTGTGTCAGGAACTTTGTCTAGTATAAAACTGTCATAAGTAGAGGTAATTTGAAATTCATCCTCCTTTTATTTATGTCAGGGTAAGTTAGGATGGGGGGGGAATGGATTCCCATCTTTTTCTAAATGTGGGAATTAGAGTTGCAATCCATTCTGAACTTCAAGGATAACTTTTGAGCATCTCTACCCCTTGAAAATATTGTGACAATGTCTCAGCCATCGCTTTTGTATTATTTGAGTCATCTCACTGGACATCTTGATCGAGAGAGAGGTCGTTAGGAGACTTAATGCCGAAGCGAAGAAGTCCAAGCGGGTTGACTCTCTCAGAGACTTTTGTGCCCATGGCAGATTTCCCTTGTACTTTTTTTCCTAGGAAGCTGCTCAAAAAGAAGAGAGTATTGTCTCCTTCACATGTTTTCATGATGATTTTCATTTGGTAGTTATGCCCCGCGTCTTGGATGCAGTTCTGCAAACCCGCCTCTGGGGGAGTGAAGTTCTCTTTAACAGTCAGAATGCAAATCCAGACTGTTGGGCTTATTCTGGTTTGGATTCCTGGTTAGTTACCTGTCTGGTAGTGTTGTATTTCATGTCTTAGGAAAAACCATTTGAAGGGCTCAGATATACAAACTCAAGTATTGTTTCACCTCAGATAATGATACTGCTAGATCGTGAATATTGACCTAGAAGAAAAGCAGCCTCAGCCCTCCTGTGGATGAGTTGTGATGGTGTGAGAGCCAGTAACAGCCTCCATTGAAATCATGGGTCTCAACCAAGGGCGGTAGTAGTTCTTCGGAGCTCTACACAGGTCATGTCCCTGTTGAAGTCTTGGTTTTAGTCCTAGACTGCCATGACAAACGTGAATTGTATCCAGAAGATATTGTCAAAGAAAGTAAATGATCTGAAAAACCTCTGCTACTTTAAATTGTTAAAGAAACTGGGAAAATCTGGCTTGGCAATAGGAAAAAAGACTTCAGGGAAGACATGGTAATAGCTCTTCCTTATCCAAAGAACTGTTTACCCTATAGAAAATGGTAGATAGGCTTGGTGTGCATCACAAGAGGGTGGAACAAAGAGTATAAATTAATTTGAAAAATGGTATTTCTGATTCTGAACTACAAGTCTAAAAAATTTTGTTAAGACAGAATATAGCAATGTGAGAGTATATTCCCATACCTGGTTAAGTATATGAAAGTGTGTTAGGTCCTTTGGGGATAGGAAACATGACTCTTATCATCTTACCTCTGGAAGGCTGGCTCCAACTTTCCAGAAGTTTACGTTCAATAATGAAATAAGCATTTCTTAGCTCTAATAAAACTAGAAAATAGTCTTTTTATTAGATTGTGCTGATAAAGCCCTTTTGTGGGATGTGGAAGAAAGAGAGATCACTCTGAGGGGAAAACAGGAACCTCTCCCTCTTAGAGGCTAGGTTGGGGGTATACACCTGATAAATACCATTTGCTTGAGAGAAACTATAGAGAACTGAACTAGGAAAGGAAAGACCTGAGGTTTAATGGGTTAAATTCTACCCCTGGGACTTGGGCTGGTTGCCTAACTTCTGGGCTTCCATTTCCCCATCTAGAAAAAGAAAAGTATAATCTCAGTCAAGATCCAATAATAGATTGTTAGGGTCTATCTGGATGATGTTTGTAGAAGGGTTTTAAAAACTCAAAAAGGCCTGGCAAATATTAGGGATTGCTGTGACATAAAATTTCATTTACCTTGCTTTTACTATGTTTATGCAAGGTAAATGCCGAACTTCTCTTGAGTTTTAGTAATACCCTCACAGAGACTACATTGAATTTCAGGATAAGCATGCCTGAAGAATATGCTGTTTATGAGTCTCCGCATTCTGTGTGTGTGTTAAAGAAAGAAAATTTTGGGGTAAACATAGTTATGTTCCTGTAATAGCAATCTCTTGTAAGGTACAACTCTTGAAGTGATAGCATTTACACACAGACACACACATGTCTTGTTAGAGGAGATTTTTTATCATTGATTTTTAGCTAGAAAAACAGACACTGGTGGCCTTGGAAATACAAAGAGATATGTTGACAGAATAATATGGGAAATAGTGCCATTACATTTAACTTTGTAGTTATGTGGTTGGTATTTAACGTTAGGCAAAAAAGTTGAGTAAAAATCAGCTTTAATAAGAAAATTAGCTGGGTCACAAATATGGCAGTCTAGTACATTGATGGATATTCTCCAGGTCTGTCATAACTCCCTGTCCTTCTGACTTTGTGGTTCTTAACCTTGGTTGCGTAGTAGAATTATCTGGGACAATTTTAAAATCGCAGTGCCCAGGTTGTACCCCTAACCAATTAATTTAGAATCTCAGCGGGGGGGGTGGGGGGAGTGAGAAGCAGTTCCCAGTGTTTTTTAAAGCTCCCCAGGCAATTCCAATGTACACCGAATTTGAGATCCATTTCCTCCTATCTGTCTGTAGTACCATAATGGATTTAGTAACTGGAATGCTATTTTTGACTCCCTCCTCTCCTTCCTCCCTCTTCAATCTTACCAAGTTCTGCAGGTTCTCCTTTAGCTGTATTGGTTTGACCCTTACCATCCCCAGTAATGCTAGTCTAGCCAAGACCTTTACAGCTAAATATCTAGTTTTCTTCTTTTAGTCCCTCCTAACTGGTATTACCAGGCCCTTTCAAACAACAGTCTTTCACACAAGAATTTTGTCATGTCACTGAAGAACTTACACTGCTTTGGCACCTGAAATCCAGGGTCCTTTATAACCAAACTCTTTAAAAAGTGCATCTCCTGGGGGTTATGGGCTATGGTGAGTGCTGTGAAATGTGTAAACCTGAAGATTCACAGACCTGTACCCCTGGGGCAAATAATACATTATATGTTAATAAAAATAACTTTAAAAAAAAGTGAATCTCCTTGTTGCTTTTGTTTCCTATTGCCACACTTTATTTTGGGAAGAGAACTGAGGGATGGGAAGATGAGTTGTTTTAGTATTATGTCCCCTGTAATCCTGGGGTTCTGCGGAGGTGCCTTGAGGCAGGCAGACCCTGAGGGGCAAGGGCGGGGGTGGAGAGGAAGGTGCTGAGGAGGGCCTGTCTGGGCTCTCTTTGGCCCCACCCCCTTCTTCTTGTTTCAGCCAGAGGGAGTTTATTTTGGTCCTTAATCAGAGTAGATTATAAACCAAAAAGAGTGTCATTGCTGAAAGGAAAGCAAAAACAAAAACAACAACAACAACAAAACAACTCTGAAAACTACTGGTGGCTAATCCGTTCATTTCACAAGGGAGGAAACTAAGGCTCAGGGAGTTTAAGTGGCTCATCCCAAGTCCTATAGCTAAAATCTGCCCTTAGTCCCTGCCAGTGCGCTCTCTTCCCTTTCTCTGAAAAATCAGAAGAAATGTCATGCTAGCTCTTGACACCCGGCCTTATACATACAGGTGTTCTGCAAATATTTGTTGAATGAACTCTTGAATGAATGCTATTTTGTGCTTTTCTGTTTCTGTTCACGTTGTTACCATAAAAAGAATGCTTCCCCCCCCTTTTCTAAATCTCCTTCTCACCTATAAAAGCAATCTGTCAAGGTATATCTCATCCTACTTCTGCCTCAAAATCTGTCCCTACACTCGTGACTACAAAGGTAATTTACTGGATTATATTTTAGCCCTTTTAATACTGTCTTGTTCTTTAATTATTTTCTGGATGTCTCTCTTCTCCATAACAAGATTGTATGCCTGTGTCTTGAAGTACAGGACCTTGCCATAGACACCTTTTATATCTCTTCTAGCGTAGGCAAAGCTTAAGATATACTTGGTGAGCTGGATTACTGGATTGCCCTGAAGCTACAGTATAGTTTTTATGCTCCTGCTAATAATAATTAAAACCCATGAGAATCAAATATCCTAGAATATGAACTTTGAATTTTTACTCAGTAAAAGCAATGCCCTTTTATTAAAGGAATTAAACAAATGGAATTTTTATGTCCATAAAATGCCTTTCCCATTAAAATAAACTCACATTCTTTTCATTTTGACCTTTTTTTTTTTTTAAAGCAAAAGTTTCCAACAGGAAAGGAAAGTAGATTAAATAATTTGTTGTCTGCCAGATTTTTTTCTTGAGGTCTCTGAGTACTCACAGTCTCGGTCACTTAGCGTCCTCGCCTCTAAACGCAAGGCAGAACTGCAGCTTCATGGGAGAGACACTGGGGAAATGTCCAATCCAGGGTGAGCCAAGTCACAGTTGCATTCTCTGCCCAAAGCCACATTTCCTGGCTGGATCAGCTGGAATTTTCTTTTGAAGAAAAGAGTGTTCCTGGATTGGTTTCAGGCCCTTTCCTTCACAGCGGTCATTCTAGCATTCTCCACAGAGTTCTTCAGAAGCCAGTAGGAAAAGTGATTCAGTCATTTTCCCTGGAAGAATGTATTCAAATGCACATCATGTCCCTTAGAAACTTAATGACCTTCCCCGTAAACGTCCATCTTCTTCCTTAGAAGAGAATCCTAGTGTATGCACTAAGATTCCACGACAAGCAGCTCAGACATTTAGAATTCTTGGTATCATCTTCTTTAAGATAGCATTCTTCCCATTTACTTATGGACTTTCATGCACTGGTTCACTCAACAACTATTTACTGACCCGCTCAGAAAGCAACAAAGTACTTCAGAGTATAAACTTAACAGTTCGACTTATATCTGGGTTCTTAAACTTAAAAACATGTTTGAACATGGGCAATTTACTTAATTTCTCTGGATCTCAGTTTTTTAACCTGCAAAGTGATCATAGTAACGGCACCACTGCTTAAGGTCATTGTGGAAAAATATGTAATTCCTATGAATACCTTTAGCATAGTGCCTGACCCGTGGTAGGTAATCCAAATATCATTATCACACGTAGGACCTGTTCTATGTTAGACAGTCTGCTGAGGATACCAGAACGAATACGGCACGTTTTTTGCTGCTAGGAATTCGAAGTCTAGCCAGGGAGACAACTAACTAGGCATGGTTTTATTATACAATCCAGCAAATTGCACGATAGAGTTACAATGGGTGATGGGCACCCAAAAAGGGTGCCTCTCTCCCCGGGAAGGGAAAGTTGGAGACAACACAGAGAGGTGGTGGTTTATCTGGATTTGAAAGAACATGTCGCCAGGTGCTACAGGTGCTAAATAACAGGCTGTAAGGTGAAAATGCAAACGCGCGGTGTTAGGGAGTGATGGCAGGTTGAGACTGAGCTTGTGGCGGTATCAGCCTCCTCCCTTCACTGTTCTCCCCAGACTTGCTGCCTGCTGCTAAGAGGCATGGAAAGCACCTCAGAAAGGGAGACCAGAGGTAGCAGGCTTCAGCGTGGACATGAAGTTTTGGGCTTGGTGGATGTACCTTTACCACAAGTAAAAAAGGTAGATAACAAGAACCTCAGAAGGGAATGGATTTTCTCAGAAATGGTCTGGAAAGACTGGGTAGAGGGACAAAAAAGACTTTAGACACTATATGGAAGGAAACTGCTCTACCTTAATTTTGAACATATACCATACATTTGGGTAGGCACACCTATTACTGCCTTATTTTTATGCCTATGGACACAGGGTCTCAAAGTCACACCATTTTAGAAAAGTGCTCTTGGAACTTTATGAACTAATTCCCTCTGGGTAAACTTGCTTCTGCTGAAACAAGAGGCCATGTGCTGTAGTGGGATCACTCCATGCTCTAGACCTTAGACTTAGCTTACCCAGGATCCACAATTCACTCTTCTGCTGACAAACTTTGTGACCTTTCATAAGTATTGGCCCTCAGATTTTTACCGTGTCAAATGAAGGGCAGGTAGCAGACAGTATGCGTGATGATTCGTTTTTAAGTTCTAGAAATTCAAAGTCTCTAAAATATAAGTTGTTGAAAAACAAAGACAATAGTGGTGGATGCCTGGGTGGCTCCGTTGGTTAAGTGTCTGCCTTCAGCTGAGGTCATGATCCCAGGGTCCTGGGATGGAGCCCCACATTGGGCTCCCTGTTCAGTGGGGAGTCTGCTCCTTTTTCTTTAAAATCTTTTAAAAACACAACAACAACAACAACGATGGCACATTGGAACTTTCAGTCAATATAGAGATCAAGGCAGATGATACAGAAAAAATACCGTGTTTTTGTTAAGGACAGGTCTGCAAAACTGAAACAAAGGGACATTTTTCCGGGGGCGGGGAAATAGTCTGAAATTATGTGTAGTGAAAGCGAAGAACTAAGGGCATTTGAGCCTCTAAACGTCCTTGTTCCTCACAGACACACCCAATAATACAGAAATGTTGGTTTCAAAAGACAAAACAATCACAAAAAGAAGATAGAAAGTCAGGCTGTTGTCAGGAAGGGAACAGGTTAGACTAAAGCTGGTACATTTTAAAAAGTAGAAGCTACAAGTTAGCTCAATAATATACATCCTGAGATTGCTTCTCTAGCTCCCAGTCTTTACCCAAAAGCCAGTTACTGATTTTGTAGATTACCTAGGGATCTCAGGGTGGGTGACACTGTAAGAAGTTGAAAGTTGGCTTTCAACTTCTCTCCATTACAATATATTCTCTCTTTGTCATGTGTATGTTAGGAGTCACCCCATGTTCTACAAAAGCTCAATTTTCAACTTCAATTTATAAGAATTACACTAACACAATTACTCAATTGCATTTGCAATGGTCCAGACTAACACAAATTAACTAAGTAACCACACACCAGTTTTTGAAAAACCAATTATACCAGAAAATTCAATTTCTTTACATGTTAAAATGGCCGGCCATGTATGGTGGGTGGAGAGGTGGATAGATGAGTAGGGGTAAAATTGTGAGATATCTTGAGTCTCTCATGATGTCATCAATGAAGTAGGGAGTGGCTAGCACCCTTAGCCAGTTAGCCATGATTCACCTGCATTTAGGAGAGTATCCCAAGGATCTCTTCCATGGTCACCAGGGGGACTGTTGTTACTTGTAAGGGTCTCTGTCAAAGCATGCTCACCAGACTTTTTGGTGAAGTACTCTCTTTGATCTTAAAATTAATTTTGTTCTTATTTCCTTGACCGTTAGCAACTCAATATAAATTTATTCAATCACAGCAATTCTAATTAAAAACCACTTAACAAGAAAGTATGGCAAGCTCTCATAGTCTAGAGGAGCTTAAGAAGACATGATGACTGAGGTCAATATGCTATTTTGGATGGGATAGAAAGAAACAGGTAAAAACTAAGGAAACTTGAATAAAATACATACTTTAGTTGATAATAAAGTATCATTATTGGTTCATTGATTGTGACAAATGTACCAAACTAAACTAATGTTAAGATGTTAACAATACAGGAAACTAGGGACACCCTGGGTGGCTCATTCAGTTAAGCATCTGCTTTCAGCTCCGGTCATGTTCCCAGGGTCCTGGAATCGAGCCCTGCATTGGGCTCCTTGCTCAGTGGAAAGCCCGCTTCTCCCTCTGCCTGCTACTCCCCTGGCTTAACTGTACTCGCTCGCGCTCTCTCCCCCTCACTATCTCTTTGTCTTTATCAAATAAAATCCTAAAGCAAAAAACAAAAAATCACAGTTCAGGAAAGTGGGTATGAGGAATACAGGAACTCTGCACTATCTTTGCAACTTTTCTCTAAATCTAGAACTTTTCTAAAAAAGTCAGCTATTCCTTCCCCTCCCCGGCTCCTCCACACAAACCTATTGCCTTATTCAGGATATGTTGCATCTTATTTTGGCTTCACATAGCTAGAAAAATGAGTATAGGAAGGACTAGGAAAAGTAAAAGATGAGGGAGGATAAAATGTCTAAGTGAGTTAAACTTATCTGGCTTAACAAAAAGAACAGTTTTTTGTGGTTCTGAAAATTATTTCTAATTTTATGAAAGGCTTTCACAAATATGTCACTGAATAGAAGACAAAACAAAAGGAAACAGACTTGAATTATAGACAGAGAATTTAGTTTAGAAAGAATGATTTTATATGAAAGGCTGATTTACTATCAAAACAGTGATAAAGGTAAAGGCAAATATAGGAAATTGTATTTGAAAAGAAAAGGATTATCTCCTGCATTCTCCCGTATAGTAGCCACTAGCCACATGTGGCTATTCAAATGGAAGTTTTGACTAGGAAAATAAAATAAAGATTCAGTTCCTCATTTGTTCTACTCATATTTCAAGTGCTCAATAGACCCATGTGGGTAGTGGCTGCCATGTTGGTCTGTACAAATATAGACCATTCCCATGGTCACAGAGAATTCTGTTGGTCAGCACTGAATTCTATACTAATTGAAGAGTCATTGAAGTTAAGTAGTTTGTGGTAAAATTGTTCATATTTGGCTTTGGATATTATATATATAGTTATGTTTATTAGTTGCAGGTCTTACTTGGAAATTGACTAAAATCCAAACAAAACTTTGGAATGTTAAAGTTTTCTATATCACATCTTTTCTTCCCTATTCCATGCAGGGAATAAACTTTCAGATAAGATACTGGCAAAGCATGTCCATTCTTTAAACTTGATGGTTCACAGTTTTCTTGAGACAGATTGTTTGGCCTAAAGTAGCACTGCAAGTCAACAAGGATATTAGTGCTGCCAGCAAAGTTCAGCACATGAGCAGACTGGGGAAAAGTATAAGAATTTGAAAGGCATCCCACCCTTCTTCCATTAAAATATAATCTGCCTTGGTCATGTAAATGTTGTGAAATACTGTCTTTGTAAATATTTTATTGCACAAATTTGTTTTGTATTATAAACTATAGAATTTCCATTTCTGAGATCCTCTAAACTGGAAAAAGAATGCACGTCCCGGATAATTCTGGCTGAGGGCTCTCAAAAGTATGACCTCAAGTATTGACAAAATGTATTTCAAGCTAACATACAGGTTTGGTTATCTGTATAAATAAAATTGGATGCTCGCTTTTTAAAGCAAGTGTAAGCATGGAGGTAAGACTTGTCTTCAAAATGTAAAGTGAAATAATTGTCAAATTTTCTAATTTGAAAAAAAGTAACACTTACTACTTTAAAATAATGTTGGTCACATTTTTCACATTTGCTCTAGATGTTTTATAGGGCCTAGAGGAATGGCATGGATTTAGTATAAGGCTGTATTTCTCAGTCTGGGTGCACAGACTCTTATCCATATGTGTATTACTGAAATCCATGAGAATTTGTAATTTTATATTTTCATTTTAATGATGCAATGAAAAATGTTTTATAGGAATAACCATAATGTTTTCTTTAATAGTGGCCATTTCAGTTGAAAAATATTTTTTTATGGAAAAAACTTAATTTTTTTAACTCAGTATTTCCCCAACTGGGCACCAGATTTGTAACCTATGATAGTTTCAAAATAATTCTTCCTTTGAAAATGAGCTTATAGTTACTCAACTTTGAGACCTTCTATAACGAATTTAAACAAACTAAAAAAAAAGGACAAATTCATATGTGCTCTCTTCAGCATGATTTATCTATAGATTCAGACACAAGTGGCAATTTGATTCCAATTTGGTATAAATTTTCAGTATCCATTTCTAATGCATTTGCTGATGAATGTTGAAGACACTGTAAGTTTGTAGACCGTGTATGTTGATATTCTTTCATTTTGTACAAAACACTCACGGCTTCAAACCCGCCCACCCCCCAAGGTGTATGCTTTGCAGGACAAAATTTTGTTGCTCCTGAGGCATTTTGGCAAAAGGACCCTTGAATGAATATTTTGAAATATTTTTATGTACCAGAGTTCTGAGCCTGTGAAAGTGAAGGCAGAACCGAGGTATTCTTTTAGGTCAAGACAAAAGAAACAAACATGGAGGTGATATTAAGGTAACACAAATGAAAAGATGATTAAAAAAAAAAAAAAGATGTCCATTTCTTTGAAATCTGAGATGGAAAGTCAAAGTGTCGTTTGTCGGATTACCAAGTACTCTGCAGAATTCAAAATCCTGGCCAAGAGTATTGCTTTGGTGATTTGTATTCCTTCTCCCTTCAAAATGGAAGGGATGAAACTTTTCTTTGAAGTTAAAAAAAAAAAATGGTTCTGCAAAACTGTAACATTAAATGAGACTTATAAGTACCAGTTGGGGCTTACAGGGCAGGATCTATGGGTAAGAAGGCTGGGTTCTTACAGGAGACGTGAGACATTTTGTGAACCGCACTCAAATTTGGGAGTTAAAATTGTGAGTAGTTTAGCCCCTTTATTTAGGTGGATTTTCCAACAGCACTGAATATTCTCACGTGAGACATTTTATATTCATTAATTTCCCTGCTATTAGATACTGATTCTAAGAACAATAATTTACGCATAGATATATACTTCTATATGAATGTCTCTTGCCCGTCTTGCCTTCTTCCGCATATAAATGGCAGTGGTTCCATATTGAGAAGATGAGGCTGACCTGGGTGAGCAGAATAGTTAATTAATTATTATATTATAAAAAATAATATATATTCTAAAATTAATTAATCAATCAATTAAAGCATTCACGCATAGGACGTGGCAAGTAGAAAAAGAGTGATGCTGGAAGCAGGTGTGTGTGGCATGCAGACCTGAATCAAGGAGCTCTGAGTGCGGGTCAATGCCTCACAAGACTTTGGCCGTATCAGAACAAACCCAGAAGGCTTGTTGAAATACAGACTGCTAGACCTCACCTAGAACTTCTGATTTAGAAGATCATGCATAAGGCTCTCTAAGTTGCATTTCTAACAAGTTCGACTATGTGGCTGTTGCTGTTACTCCAGGGACTGCATTTCAAAAATCACTGGTCTATTGCAAGACTCTGTTGATTTATAGGTAGTTAGGTCCACAGCTCCTATGTGCGTGATGTCCCATTTTCCAACTGTTACTATTCCTACTATAGGAAAACTATGTATCAGATCTCAGACAACAAGAACAAACACAAATACACTCTCTCAGTTCAAACAGCAATTGGAAACAAAGGACCCTGAAAAAATAAAAAGAAAAAAAGGAAATTGGGGTTTATCCAGGTCCTATTATATCTATTTCTCTTAATAGTACTCCAGTTCTTTTGAATCAATAAGAAGGGATTACGGTTAACCCAAATGTAGCATGGAAAACAAAAAATTCATTGCCCTGTTTTATATAATTTCCTAATATTTAATCTAAGGACACTCCTGTACGTAAAGACTTTAAGGTGAACATGTATTATAGTTTTCCTAAAGGGTCACATTCAGAAGCTACTCTAGATCCATCAGAAGTAGTGAATTTCAACCAATGCTCAAGTGGATTTCAACCAAGACTGAATTTACTCCTCTCTTCTTCCTCAAGCTAAGTCCTTACTTCTCAGAAAGCCATTTAAATATTCAGTGCCTTAGTTTTTTAATCTATATTTAAAAAAAAAAGGTCCCAGTCCTTATTTTTTGTCAGGAATGTTATATATAATAACCGTACATGTGATGGTCATGCAGCTCTTTGAAAGAAGGCACTAAAGAAATCCAAAGAACTGCATTGTAATTTTCTTAGACCTAGTTTTCTATGGAATTCCTCAATTCTACTTCAAGGTTTGCTTATAGCCGCCACCCCCCAAATAAATAAATAAAAAATAAAATAAATTAAATTTTCTTCAACTTTAGGGTATTCTTCAAAATATTTTTATCACAGACCTGAAATCATTTCAGATTTCTAAAATTAAACAATTGCCTACATCACTCGAATTCTAGGTTAAAGTTGTCATTTTAATTTCAGTGCCTCTTCTTAAAGATAGTTAAATACAACTGATGGTGCAAGACGGAACACAGCCTTGGAACAGAATTGTCTTTATTCAGGTTGTTCTCCAGATAAACTCTGCATCCCTGGGATATCAGCAGTAGCAGCTCTTGAATGCTAGAAGTAATGGAGAAGTTATGAAATGGGGCATTACCTCAGTGATAAATTTCCACATTAGAAAAGCTCAGCTCATCTGTGTTTAAAGAAACAAACAACAACAAGTAAAAAAATAATCCCTCAGTGGGTACAAAATGTAAGTATGAGAAGGTCCTCTTTCCCACCTGCCTGCAAGAGATACTGAATTTGAGTTGGCGAAACAAAATTCTTCAATCTTTGTAGGATGCTTCCACTTACACGTACGGGAGGCTGGAACTGGGAGGGAAGGGAGAAAGTCAGGGCTGCAGTTTGCTGTGTAATAGCCACTTCCATCCATTCATTCCTTATCATATTGAGTACCTCCTATATGCCAGACAATACTAATAAGAAATGCTACCAAATGCTACAATACTAATAAGAAATGTATGAATCTATTTAATGCTAGCTATGGAGCAGACACTATTTGATTGTATTACATGTATTAGTTCATTTAATTACCCAACAATTTATAAGATAAATACCATTATTATTATCTCCATGTTAACAAGTGAAGAAACTGAGGCTCAGGAATGAAGAAACAACTTTTTCATGGTCATTCACCAAGTAAATGCTAGAGGCAGGAACTTGTGTTCCACACCAGGTCTGTCTGACTCCAGACTCCAAGCTCTTAACTTCTGGGTGGTATTGCCACTACTCTACGCTGAGCAGGGCCAGGAAAACAAAATAAAGAACAAAACAGACACCATCCCTGCCCTAGTGAGCGCCTAATTTTAACCTATCTGAACCAAAACCAAACAAAAACATCCTCACGACTCCCCAGGAAAAACAACAACAACAACAACAACAACAACAAAAAAAACAAAACCATAACCAATCTGAGCTTTAGTTTCTTCTGTGCAGGCTAGGGTAGGTTATGGCACAGTGTGGCTTTGTTACTAGATCTTTTATAAATCCCAGGCAATTAAATGAAGGCTTTCATGACACCAGTACATGTAATTGGCAGAGTAATTTCTGAACATCTCTTCTTGGGAAATGCATAGTAATCTCGGAGAGTTCACTGAACTTGAGCTTGTGCACTGAGATCTCAGGGCAAGGCACTCGCTAGGATAAGATGAAGACAGAAGAATGGACTGTGTTTATATTCTTGGCTTTAAAATTCTCCTTGTTCAGGGGAGAGTCAGCTGTCAGATTCAACTTAGTATAGGAAACAGCAGAGATGAAGTCTGCTTCTCTAGCTCTCTCCCCTTGGGGACCCAGTATCTCACAACAAGTACATTTCCATTTGAAGAAATCCTTAAATGAATCCCACACCCCAAGGTAGGTGTTTGTTTACACTCTGCAGATCCAGCTACCTGGCTCCAAATTTGGGGCAAGTTCATTCTAACACTACCCACAGCATCTCTTCTAACTAAGGGACCTCATTTTGTTTTTAACAGTGTTTCCTTATAATTAGCTGCCTACTTCCTGTCTTCACACACATCTATTTATTTTCTAGCCAGAAATTCTAACCAGTTGTACCCTGGTTGTAATTATATATTAAAAGTTTTATTAAAATTTTATTTAAAAGCTTATTTAAAATATTAAATTTTATTTAATTTAAAATATTAAAAATATTATTATATATTTTAAAAAGTCAACAACATAAAATGTAACTTTGTGGTTTCCTTTTGTATTTTGCTATATCTCTTTCCTCCTTGGAAAGATACCGAAATGGCAGTTTACAGAAATTAAGGCAGAATAAATCTCATATCCAAGGAAATGTGCAGAGTGGAAAAGGATAAACCAGATTACAAAACAAGTTACAGTATCCCCAAAATGGATGGCTGGTGCAAAAAAGAGACTGAACTGAAAAGTCTGCACCCAAGAGACAAAATGTATAATTTTTTGACTCTATGAGCAATGAGAAAGTTAGAACTTAGCTGTAAACATCATCATTGTTCTTTCGTTGTTGTTGTTGTTGTTATTGTTTTTGCTGTATTATTACAATGTCTGGCAGAAGCATGGCAACAAAATAATAACTACAGCACTTTGTTTTTCTTTCTTTTTTTTTTTTGAGATTTTATTTATTTATTTGACAGAGAGAGAGAGATCACAAGTAGGCAGAGAGGCAGGAAGAGAGAGAGGCGGAAGCAGGCTCCTCTCTGAACAGAGAGCCCGACGTGGGGCTCGAGCCCAGGACCCTGGGATCATGACCTGAGCTGAAGGCAGAGGCTTTAACCCACTGAGCCACCCAGGCGCCCCAGCACTTTGTTTTTCCACAGAGGATTTTTCCTTGAATTTCCATGAAGTCATGGAAAGAAATTTCTTCAATAAATCACTCATCGTCTTCAGATATTTGTGAAGCACCTAATATGTGTAAGACACTGCCCTGAATCCCTTTAGAAGCTTATAGTGAAATTGTAGGAGACATAGACTATCTACTTAAAAATATAATTAAGGTGGGGTGCCGGGCTGTCTTGGTCCGGTAAGAGCCTGTGACTCTTGATCTTAGGGTTGTAAGTTCAACCTCATGTTAGGTGTAGAGATTACTTAAAAAAAAAAAAAAATCTTTGAAAAAAGATAAGATAATTGGGTGCCTGGGTGGCTCAGTTGGTTGGGTAACTGCCTTCGGCTCAGGTCATGATCCTGGAGTCCTGGGATTGAGTCCTGCATCGGGATCCCAGCTCCATGGGGAGTCTGCTTCTCCCTCTGACCTTCTCCCCTCTCATGTTCTCTGTAATTCCCTCTCTCAAATAAATAAAATCTTTAAAAGAAAAAAAAAAGATAAAATAATTAAAAAAGAAAGAAAGAAAGAAAATATAACTAAGCATTAAAGGCTTTCTCACAGATTCTTCATAGGGGCGCTCTTTCTGTAAACATGTACCCCAAGCTCCTATATTAGTGTCTTAGCTCTGTAAAGGTTATCACAGTGCTAGAAGACATGCAACATTTTTCATGATAAATCTTGGCAAGCAGATCAAGGATCTTCTTCTTTAACAAAACCAATCAAGTAGAATAAAACAAACAAACAAACAAACAAAAAATTGCTACATCGAACTACTGAAATAACTTCAGTTATCTCATTGTCCAATAACTTTTTAATTCTACATTATGATTGAAGAGTGAAGAAAAAAAAGAAGAGAGGGAGATAGCTCTGACCTGGGAGCTAACACAATACATCTTAAAGAACTTCAAACTAAAACAATTATCTCAGCAACAGGGATGATTTGGCGTCCTTTTGTTAGCCATTTATGTCACATGTGTAATACTTTGACGTTAATTTAGAAACTGGCATTTCTAGAGTCTTGCCATATTGCCAGGATATTTCTGTCTCGATAATATATTGATTATATTATTGTAATGAGGTGGCCAGTGACTCAGAGTTATGAAGAAATTATACTGAATTTATCTGAGAGAAGTACTGAAGAAAACTTCAGAATTATTAAATGCGTGTCTCCTGTCCTTGTCATGGTAACACTCCCCTATTTTGTAGCTGGAGAGCAGCCCGTGCCTTTTAAGGTGAATCAGAAGCTATAATCCTTTGATGGTATAGAGCACTTAACCACATGTATGGGTGCTTAAAATATAGTAAAAATCCTTCCCGGTTCTAAAAAGATTATTTTTTAAAAAACCTAGAGAAGTGAAATTTTGACTCTTGGTTACTTTCCTGAAAATGCTCATGGGTGTCTAGTGTTTGAAACTGCATGGCCAGTTTTGGCAGTTATCTTTCAGTTGCCGATATGTTGACCTATCACAGATGAGCGAGAGGTAACCATGTCAATGACGAAATCTACTGGTCTGTTCTTAGTTGATGAGGTAAACCATAGGGTGGTTTGTCAGGAACTATGACTATACAGTCATAGTATAAGCAGGCATCCCTATCCCACTAAATGCTTCTTGAGAGTTACTGTCGTGGCTGTAAGTTCCTTTCCTGACTGTTTCGTTTGTCGTTGTCTCTGGCATGTAACCCATGTGAGAACATTCCCTCTTTCATACACGAAGCCTCCCACATGCGTGCGTGATCACCTCAACCTCTTGAAATGGTCAGTATGCTAGGGAGGTTAAGCTCCTTTTTGTGTGTGCTTTTCTTTTTTTCTGTTTTTTCACAAACAACCCTCCCCCACTTGTGCCACACATGGGACATTTGCCACCTGCTAAGTTGTAGAAAAACAGCGATGGTGGTTAACAGCCTTTACGTGCCACACGTTCAGCTCAGAGGATGGGCACACTGCATCTCCAGGCGGTCACAAATTGGTGCAATCTCTTGGGAAATACTTGCCAGGTCTTGCCAGGCAGGTTAGCGTCATGTTATATCATAGCTCCTATTCCAGTCTGATCTGTAAATTTTATTTATTTGTTTGGCAGACAGAAATCACAAGTAGGCAGAGAGACAGGCGGGGGTGGGGGGGTGAGGGAAGCAGGCTCCCTGCTAAGCAGAGAGCCCCTATGCGGGGCTTGATTCCAGGAGCCCAGGATCATGACCTGAGCTGAAGGCAGAGGCTTAACCCACTGAGCCACCCAGGCGCCCCTCCAGTCTGATCTTGATGTTATGCTTGGTTAAGTATTATTGATGAACTAACCGTGTTCCTAAAATAAACCAATGGCATTCTTTAAAGAAGATTTTCTAGAAATAAACAGAACTATGGAAGAGACTGATCATAAAGGCTAAAAGTCTTTTTGCCAAATTTGTTTTCCTGTATTTTGTATAGATCTCAAGTGCTTAGTATATTTTGAGAAAGATATTAAGCTGGTTTACAGTGCTCCATTCATAAAAGATGAACACACATTGTGTTATCCTTGTACTATATATCTACTAGTAACTCCAATTAGGTAGTTATTTTGTGCAATTAAGGTACTTGTTTTTATGGGTTTCTTTTGTTTTATTTGATTCTAAACATTCAAGACCATTTTCAAAAGCTGGCTTACTCTATTATTCTAACCACAGCGTTGCTAGCCATGGTGTGTGCTGGGGTATTAACGTTGCATCATTTTAATATTTGACATAATGCTTTGTAGCAGCTAAAATTTAAAAGAGATCACATTTGTTTTAAGATAACTATAAAATTATTGTGGTGCAGCCAAGCAGATCGCTCTTGTTTTGCTAAAGCCAAGCTTTTCTGTCCATCAGAATTACCCTTCTGCATATATTTTCCATACAACAAAAGACAACAGGTCTTGTGAGAGTCATTCTTGCTTTTACTGAAATAGTCCATTAATGCACAAAATGTTAGACCATCCTTTGCTCCCTGTAGAAGTCATAGTACTTCAGTAACCACTATAGATTATGAGTGAGAATTGAAGTTAACTTCTCAAATCACTCATGTCCTTGTTGCAAGGATAACCATGTGCAATCATAAAAGTCCTGTGCAATTAGAAGAGAATAAAGAATCTTTTTGGTGCTAGGGAAGTAGAGGCTAACACCTTGATGCACATCGGTTTTGTTTCTCTGGGAGTTTGCTCAGCAGATTATGAATCGTGCAATCTTTTGCCATCTCTTTGGAAGAAAGCCACAAGAATAGCTTGAGATGTAGAATTTGTAGAAGGAAATTGTCTTATTCAGCTTTGCTCTGACTGACAGTTTCATTGGAGAATGTGCCATTTCAATTTATCTTCAATCTACAAATTTTAAAATGGATTTTCTTTCTAACCCATAAATAAGTTATAATAATTAGAGATTCATTCATACAATAATATGTATGAAGTCGAATACCTCGCCCTTATTTCTTGGTTTCTAGAAACTAACATGTATGTTTAGTTGTTACAAGGGTATGGATTTATAAGAGAAAGTACCCTAAAACGTGAGGAAAAATGAGAGTCAGATTTTGAGTGATTTCAACCATTTTTTTTTTCAGTTTAGAAAATACACATAAACAAAAAGTGATTAAATTGATTAATACTCAACTGGATGAGTGTCTTTCCTTTTCTTTAAATATGTGATAAGAGGGGTTCTTTTTTTTTAGTCTTTTTTTTTTTTTAATTTTCCCATTAACTATGCTGCTAGGAAATTCTTCCTGAAATCGATCCTAAATCTCACCTGAGTTTGACCCATGTTAGGGGTGCCTGGGTGGCTCAGTCAGTTAAGTAAGTATCTGCCTTTCGACTCAGGGCATGATCCCAGGATCCTGGGATCCAGCCCCGGGTCGGGGTCCCTGTCCAGCGGAGAGCCTGCTTCTGCCTCTCCTCCTGCTCCTTCTTGTGAGGGAGCGCTCTCTCTCTCTCTCTCTATCTCTCAGTCAAATAAATAAATAAAATCTTAAAAAAGAAAGTTTGACCCATTTTAAGCTTTGCTTTAACCGGGGATAGAGAAAAAAAAAAAAAGGTTTTCTTTTTATTAATACTGTGTGATAACTTTTCATTTCTTGTGAAGAGCTGGGATTCCACCTGAATTAGGCGTCATTCCCTTTCTCTTCTCAGAGTGTCCATCTAGGGAACCAGTGTATTTAAATGTTACTAACTGAGCATTTTATCTTGCTGGATCTTTCAGCAAAGTTCAATAAAGTTGACCATTGCCTCCTCCATACACTTCCTTCACCCTGTTGACCGTGATCTCCTAGTTTTCTTCCTAGCTTAGTGGTGCATCTTCTTATCATCCTTTACTAGTTCTTCTAGTTGAACTCTAAATGTCAGATTATTTCCCAGGTCTTGGCCCTTCTTTTTAATCTATACACTGTTCCTGGGTGATTTCATCCAGCGCCATGATGTCTTTAAAAACACTTTCGGGGAGCGCAGATGGTTCTCAAGTCTGGTCACAATACCCTAAAACACCAGACCCCTGTATCTAACTGCCTCCTGGACACCTTGACATAGACGTCCAGTCGTATCTATGAATCAAAGAGGCCAAAGGGATAACTTACAGCTTTCTGCCTCCAGACTTGCATTCCTCCCAATAATTCACTTTCAGAGTATATAGATTTACTATTTACTTGCTTGCTAAAACCAAAACCTTCCGAATTACCCTTGATTATGCTCTTTCACTCAGTTCGAGTTGCTGCTAATCCAAGAGGACCAAGCTGTTCTCTTGGCAAAATATATGAGACCGTTCTGGTCATGCAGAGTTAGAAGAAGTTTCTCCTGACCATGAGAACCAATGTGCAGCCACGCAGTTGTTTTCTGTTCTGTCATACCAGTTTAATTATCTGACTCATTCTCATCTCCATCAGAGAATTTTCTTATTGATTATGGCATTTTTGTCTCTTTCCCTGACCTCTATGAGGCATTTAGGGAAACAGTTGTTAAGTCAATGAATGTTTGCTTGCTTGTGAATGCATGTACAGTCCTAAACACCTGCTGAGGGTCACCCATGCTCCGGATACTGTGACAAGGATGTAGAGACACTTGCTTGCCCTCACTGGTTTCACAGTTTGCTGAGGGAGTGAGCCATACAAATAATTACGGTATAGGCATCAAGAACGAAAGAGTAGAAGCTTTGTCCAAAATACAGAAGCAGCTTAGAACAGGTTGTGGTTAACTCTAAGGGCAGGGGTGGAGTTGGAGGAATCCCAGAAGAGGGATGATTTCCTTGGGTTTTAAAAGATGAAATGGGGGTAGGAGGCTCCTTGATGGCTCTGTCAGTGAAGCACCTGACTCTTGGTTTTGGCTCAGGTTATGGTCTCGGGGTCTGGAATCAAGCCCCGCATTGGGCTCTGCACTCAGCAAGGAATCTGCTGGAGATTTTTCTCTCTGCCCCTTCTGCTCATGCTTGCTCTCTCTCTCTCTCTCTCTGAAATAAATAAAATCTTTTTAAAAAGTTGGGGGGAATTTTTCACATAAGCAATGGGAAAAGAATAGGGATTTCCAGACTGAGATACTAGCATATTCCAAGGTACAGAGGTCTGCAGAACCTGGCGCTTATCTGCAAGCATTTATTCTTGCTGAAGCCTGAATGTGCATGGAGAATGGAGGGAATGGAGCTCGAAAGGCAGGCCATGGGCAGCAAGGGCCTGGTTTTTCCCATTAGGAAGGTTAGACTTCATCCTGTGGGCAAACTAATGAATTTTGACACTTTTTAAGCCGGTAAGAAATATTTTTACATTTTAATTTGATAAGGTTTGTTTTTTGTTTTGTTTTTGTTTTTTTGTTTGTTTGATTGTTTGTTTTAAAGCTATACTATGGCACAGAGATGTAGATGCAAGGAGACCAGTTAGGAGGGCAAAGATGAGGCAACAGGTGCAGGCTTGACTGAGGCAGACATGTTGGGGAAGAGGAATATAGAAATGGAGAAAGAAGCCAAAGGTAAAGTCTCTTGTATTTGGTGTAGTCTGTGCAATGCAAAGTGGTTCACAGTGGGAATGAGGAGAACACATGATACCAAGGTCTCTATCACTGGATGCTGGGCCTCTGGGGTGGCTCCAACCAAAAACAGAGGGTATAAAAGGAGAACAGGTTTATATGGGAATGGTATTCATTAGATAAATACAAATCTATCTAGACATATGGACATAGATATCTGTTATCTCTCTACCTATCTATGTATCCATAGACTAGAGTCACTGTGCTTGCCCCCCCCCCCCCCGCCTTTTTGGATGAGTTTAGTTTTAGACTGCTCAAGTGAGATAAAAAATTTTAGACTTTATGTTCAAATCTCAAAGTCAAGTCCTAATTTTGCCACTAGCTAAGCATGTTGATTGTGGGATTTCTCTTCTTTTGTTTCCTCACTTCCATCATTCTGCTACCAGGATCTTATTTCCAAGAGAAGTTTACCTTATGACTTGAAACCTTCCTCCTAGAACATATATTCCAGTTCCTTAGTCATTATCCATGCATTCGAAGAATAACAGAATACTAGGCCTTAGCAGGAGAGCATTTTAAACCAAGTTCCCCCCTTTCTCACTCTTGATGTCCATTGAAAAAACCGAGGCACATGAAGTTTGGTTTGTTGCAGTGAGTCTATGTTGGGATAAGCACCAGAACCTAGAATTCCAGATTTCTAGTACACCATCTCGACCTACTTCTCAATGTAATGATGCATATGATTCTCAATTCTGACTTTCCCGTGGTCTTAAAAACCCTTATAACTTTGGACCATTGGAAGCTACAGCTCCCTTTTTTTGTTGTTGTTGATTTGTCCTTTTGGGGAACAAGAATATGCTGGGGATGGGAGCAGAGGGAAATGTATCTGTGTCCATCTCTGGCCCTTGAAGGGCTTCAGCATGAGTTCGTGTATCCCTTGGTGACACCTCTAGTAACTTGGGGTTCGCTTGCGAGAGACCCTGCCCTTTACCCCTTCCTGCGTTCGTTTTCTTTCTACTCGACTTTCTGCTAAAACCAGACCCAGATAGAGTAACGTGTGATTGTAAAGGAAGAGGGTCAGCCTCAGTTCTGACATATATTTGCACATCCTGGGGTTTTAAACAAACAAAATGAGTGTTCATTGCTGATTCATGTTTTGCTTTTGGTCCCTAGATCCTTTTCTGCTGCAGTCATGTGACATGTACCACGGTGACTTTTATCCTATAATGCATTCTGGGTGCTCCTAAATCTTAAAGCACTTTATAAAAATAAAACCATAGGTCTCATTTTTCTGATGAAGAGAGCAAGGCATAGAGAGGTTTTACAAAGTGATACAACAAATAAAGGAGGAAAAAGAATCCAGGATCATTTTTTTTTTCTCTCCATTAAATGATACTCTCTCTTATGCTTTTCTGTTGTCAAAAGCCCTCTCTACATTCTGTATTGTTAGGTCATCATCTCCTATAGTTTGCACAATACGATGTATTATGGATTGCTCACAAAGCAGCAGATATGAATTCTTTATAATGGATTTATTCTTTTCAATTTTTTGTCATCTTTGGGCTTAATAGAAATAGTGCAGCATGTTATATTGTGTGATCTGTTCCTAAATAGATAAAAGATTTCTGTGTTTTGAAGGAAACATTTATATTGGTTAATTTGCTGCATTGCCTGCAGGAATGTTAGTCTGCAGGAGGAAAACAACTGTTTCCTGACAAGATTTTCCTGAACTCTGCTAGAAACTCTAATTTTAACAGTAAAATAAAGGGAAATAATCCATAAACAATTAAAGAATGGTATCTGCAGGAATGTTTACCACCCCTCAGACAGAATACCTAAGACTGTGAGATACAAAGGTGTCTTTTCTTACGTGAAGAGAGGTCCTTTCTTAATCTCCTGTCCAGCTCGGAAGCCCCAACACCAGGCTGGCAGGATTGTGCAGACAGGAACCTAGACATTTTCCCCAGGGATATCAGGTTCCCCCCGCCTGCTCTTTGGGGAGCCACAAGTCTAACTGTAATAGAAACAGAACGTGTGCTTTCCTTTAAGAAATTAAACGCCACTGTCCACAATGTGCAAAAGACTGTGAAATTGAAAGTGTGTCCCTGGAGTGGATGAAAAAAATAATAATAAGTGGCAACTCAAAAACAGACTACTGGCAAATAATCAATTATCTTCTGAATTACTATACGAAACTACAGTTCATTTTGCCAGACTGTTGGGGAAAGCGTTCCAAGCAAGAGGCCAGCAGCTCAGACTAGGGGGTGGTTTTCAGTCCTTCCAGGTACCTTCGTGTAAACACCTGCCGGCACCTGCCTACGTGACGCCGCATTCGAGCTCACGTCACCGGCTAGGGGCACTGACGGCGAAAAGAGCAAACTCATCCCGAAAGAAATCTGTTGCCTGTTTCAGCTTTGTGGTTACAGTGTGACTCGCATGGCTTAATTTTTAAACCTGGGTAACAGTTAAACTTTCCTAAAGATTAAAGACCGGGTGAGGCTTTGCCGGAACAGCTCTTTTTCATGAACTCTGGCGGAATGTCTTTGGCCTCCCAATGGACTTGGAGCTGGCTTAAGCATGGGAAAACAGGAAGAGGACTGAGGTTTTACTATGGACTGCTTGTATAGATAAAATGGGTCGAAATTTAGACGTTTTTGGAAAGATGCCTATGATTGATAAATGGGAATGGGGGGCAGTGCTAATGGCTGGCTCGCTGAGGTTTTGTGTAGGTAAAAGTTTAAGTGAACCATAAAATGTATATATTAAAGTTTAATAATCAAGGAACATTCAGGATAACTTTCCAGAAATGCAGGCCCATGGAAACACGCGAGAGCATTCGGCATTTCTATAACTGAGGAAGAGTATCCCGGAGAAAGCAGCTTTGGAACCCAGCTGAAAGAGAGACTGTCCAGGAAGGAAATATTGCAGCAGAGGGATCTTCAATCCTCAGTGCCCTTCTTTACTTTTTAAAAATGGGGAGAAAACTTACCATTTTCAAAATCTGACTACCAGAGTTTAAGTTCCTCACTGTAGACTAGGGGATATCCGGTCCTTAATAAAACCCACACCCATCCCGCACATAGTCTGTCCTGATCACATTCTGCTTGTCCCCTACTGCTCACAGATACACGTGCACATGAGTGTGGTTACACCCATTTACAGATGAGGGTACAGTGCTGATTGTCCAACAAGGACAGACGATTAATAAATGGCAGTACTGGGGTTTCTCAAGTCACATTTCGTCATTAGACCTATCATCTCTGTTACAACGCTGAAGTCACTTTGTCTATAGGCTGAAGAACAAACTGTCTTTGTTACTGACATCTGAAATCACAACAGTTCTTCAACAGCTTGCTGATTTACTCTTCCACGATGTCCCTATTCATCTATTCTCCAGTCCTTAAAAAAACATGTTTTTTTTAGTAGTTAATACACACCCACAGCTGAAGAAGAAGTTGACGACAGATGATAGCACAAAAGAGTATACAGTGAAAATCTGTCTGCGTCCTTCCCTGCTCTGCGGTATGGTGCCTCAGGGGTACCTACTTCCCCAGATTCGTAGGTCTTCTTCCTAAGTGAAAGATGCCTTGTATCCACTACTCTCCTCCCCTGCTTTTCTGGTTTACCTAGACAGGAGCACGCAGTACACGGTTTATCTCGTTGCTCATTTTCTCTCCAACTATTAGCAAAATCTCAGGTCTGCCGAGCCCACCAGAGGTGAAATTATTTGCTGTGTTGCAATATGAGAGACTGCATGAAATTAAGTCTTGACTTGACTTGGCTCTTTCTCAACTTGTGAAGGAGAGAATATTCTTTCTTTGTATCTTGCAGGCATTATTAATTGATATGTTGTCAGCACTTCCATAAATATTTCTATGCTGTAGTGATTTTTCGCATTGAAATGTATGCCGTGACAATTCAGCACATTTCTCCACCTATTAGATCAGATACCATCAGTGTGAAGAGAGTGAAGCAACTCTTACCAGGTACATCAATTCTTTCACGCCTAAATTACATTACACGGCATTGAATACCGTTATGAAAGTTTGGAATAATGTAACACTACAGAACCATTTAGGCTACCTAGAGGCCTGGAGAGAACTGATAAATCTCTAAAAAGGGACTTGACTCTTATACAATAAGATCAGAATCGTAAGTTGCTTTCCCTAATCCTCCAATATTACAGAATATTACAATATACTGCCCCCTTTATTGGTAATTTTCTTGTTTATCAGTACATCAACAATTGAATTTAAGAGTTCTGAAGTTTATTTTTTATCTTGGTGTTTTGATAACGTGACTGACATTGGGGTTTTGTACTGGGCACAATTGTCAGGCATACTGGGTGTTTTGTTGACAATTTCTGCTAATTTCGGGGATTTTTGCTACCCAACAAGTGAAAACAAACTACAATTGTAAGATATGCTTTTGAAAAAATCATCCCATTCTTTTTGCTTTCTTAGAAACCAGTTGATTTCCATCCTCTCATAGACTGACCAAAATATTACAGAACACTTTAAGATGCTGTTCTGGGACTAACTCAAGACATAAATTTTCATTAGATTAAATACAGTGATTCATTCAATATCTGGAGAACACCTAGGTGCATTCTTAATGCTACTTGAAGGCTCTATTTGCCCAAGGTCTTCTGGATCACATCTTCCAATGCAAGAGAGTATCTAGTTTAATTTTGCACATAATTGGTAATGCATTTAGAGAAGGGTTTGGGTTCCCAAGAACAGAATTTCCTAGAAGTTTCGGTTGGTGATTGTGGTTAACAAATTAGTTCAACTCAGGTTGTTGAAGAAATGGTAGCTATGACAATAGAAGAGGGGGTCTTTCCCAAAATATTTCTGCTTAGTTTGTTTTATTGTGATTTTTATCATCTTGTATCTCAAATTGTTTCCAAAAGGCTGATTTGGGTTTTTGAACAAATCTGTTGAACTTATTTACCATTCCTTCTGTAAGATTTCTTTTTTGCATAATTACCATAGAATGTGTGGATATTTAGTAGAGAAAAGAAGAAATTTACGAACTTGGTCAGGTACAGGGGAGAATTCATTTGTGGGTTTAGGTGGTGTGGCTGCCTTGATTCCTTCCTGGCTGTGAAACCACTTATTGGATGAACAGTCAGGAACACTCACAGAATAATGAAATTTGGGCATGAACGAACGGATGCACCTAAGTAAAAGTTGTTTTGCTCTCTTCTCACTGATGACATGTAAGAACCAATGAGAGAGAAAGAACAGGGAGCTGTTTCCAGGAAGGGCTGCTAATATCCTTAGTGTGCCCACGTACCCTTGAGGCCGGAGGCTTGGAATTTTCCACAGTGTAGGTCCTATCACTCAGTCCCCCTATAAAGGGGCAGACATCCCCCAAATGTCCCTGTGCAATGCCTACAGAGTTCTCCTTTGTAAGGAATAACTTATGTACCATGAGCAGTGGGTTCCTACGATTATCCTAATAACATCTATTTTCCAAAGAACAAATTATCCCTCCTATGAAAGAGAATACTAGGAATTTTTTTTTTTCCTAAGGTTCTGCTAATGGTGGCTTTTCTATCCTTCCATCTTTTTTTTAACAGCTCCATCAGTTATTGCCTCCCAGGGAACACCTAGAAAGGGCAAAGAGTGTTGTTCCTCCCAGGTTGTAAGGTTATGTTAAACCTGGGAAAGTGAGCTCTAACTGCAGTTTTCATAAAATTATTATGCATACCTACGGTTTTCAGAATGTTGAGTACATTGTGTACCACATATTCTATTACATATTTGTGAAATCTTTTCTTATTGAAGTATAAAGAATTCCCTTTATTTTCCACACGATTTGGCATGACCTACTAAAAATGGATCCTAGGGAGTTCCACCTCCCTCTTACCCACATAGTCAGGTGAAAGAACTTGGTGTTGTCTACGTATAGGCTTCTCTTAATTGCACTAGTCTTCTGCTTTGTCTTAGGTAACTATTATAGAATTCTTGAAAATTCTTGAATTTCCAGCTTCACTCAGATAATTGGGGAGAACCCCACCTAAACACATGCACGGGCACACATACACATAGACCCATCTGTCTGACACGCTGATCCTTAATGTACCCCAACATTACACAAGTATATGCCTCTTCTGATACATTCTATGTACTGCATGCTAAAATATTCCATTGGAATTTATCAAGTTTATGTTTTCAGGCTAGTCATTCATCATTACAAACCTATTGTATCATCCCTGCTAATTCAATTTGTTGAGAGGGAGGTGGATTCCTAAAACAGAGTTCTATGATAGCTTCAAACGGAGATGAATAAAAATCAGTGAGGATTAGAGAAAGGTGGTCTTGACATCAAAATAACATTAGATTTCACATCCTCATTGGAAATGTTATTTCTTTTCTGGAACTCTCCCTTCCTTCATCATTATAAGAAATGAGATATGCCTTGGCACTCATTTGTGTGTGTGTATGTGTGTGTGCCCGTGTGTTTCTCCTTGAGTGGGGCCTAGTAAAACCAGATTCCTCATGTGGACAGAAGAAAAGTACATTTCTTACTGTTTGCTTTTAATAAATTAGACTTTTAAAGATGGCCTTCTTTATGTTTATATAATATCCATTTAGGGTGCCTGGGTGGCTCAGTGGGTTAAGCCTCTGCCTTCAGCTTGGGTCATGATCTCAGGGTCGTGGGACTGAGCCCCCACATCGGGCTCTCTGCTCAGCAGGGAGCCTGCTTCCCCCTCTCTCTCGGCCTCCCTCTCTGCCTATTTGTGATCTCTCTCTCTGCCAAATAAATAAATAAATAATCTTTAAAAATATATATATAGTATCCATTTATACATATAAATATATAATATATAAATATATATATTTATATTATATATATTTATAGTGTATACCTGCTTATCCATATACTTTCAGATCAATAAAAGAGTGGATGTTTAAAAGCGTCCATGGTAGCCAACAGCTGGACTTGTGCCAGGCATCTTTACATTTTAAATTCTTCCTGGGCTCTAGAGGTAGATGAGGCCAACTTTCCTTTTGATTCAGCAGGCGAGTTTTACCATGATAAGAGTTTTGCTTTTTTATTTTTTTATTTTTTCTTTTTAAAGATTTTATTTATTTATTTGACAGACAGAGATCACAAATAGGCAGAGAGGCAGTCAGAGAGAGGAGGAAGCAGGCTCCCCGCTGAGCAGAGAGCCCGATGTGGGACTCGATCCCAGGACCCCGGGATCATGACCCGAGCCGAAGGCAGAGGCTTTAACCCACTGAGCCACCCAGGCGCCCCAAGAGTATTGCTTTTTTAAAAACCAGCTCTTGACAATCGAACTCCAGAAAGCATTCCCATTCTGTGAAATAGTACAGAGACACCTGCTTCCTTATTGATGAAACACTGGAAAATAATGCCTGTGAGAAGCAATTTTAATCATTTGGTAGCTTAGCTTCTGACTCCTCAGGAGGTTTCTAACCCAACCGCCATGCCAAATCTAGTGTCCCAGTTTTTCTAACTGGGCAGGTAGAAGTAATCTAATCACTGATCTCAAGGTTAGCACACAACAGAAATCTGGCTTGATGAACCCCTCTAAGGGGGCCTGACTTGGTTGGCTACAACTGGAGGCTGGATTCATTCTAAGCATACGTTTAGCCTTTCAAGTGTTATGGGGTACCTTCCTATTTTTCTCACTGCTTCATTTTGACCCAAGTTTCATTTCTAATCTAGTTCTGACTTAGGGTTGCATGTCACAGAACTTGCCCTAAAGCTTCTGGATATTTAGAACTCTTGATCTCAAATAAACAGTATATGGTGATCATTTGTCTGCAACAAGAAAAAGTTTATCTCTGGATATCTCAAAGGGTGAGAGTGGGTAATATTAATTAATTAGTAATCTTACAGATGTATTTATTTTGTACATGAGCAATCTTGGAGAGATATATTTGTTGCTAACACTATTTACATAGCTGATTATTTGCAAAAAGAAAACTACTTGTTCCTAATCTGAGTCATTTGATCTAAAACAGCGTTCTTAACCTTGATCATTTGACAGTGTTGAAAGAGTTGTTACAAAAGGTATTGAAGAAGCAATGAAAGCTTCCCTAGCTCAGGTCACTTACTTTGTAAGTACTCCAGGATATTAGTGGAACCTTTGCAAGTATAGATCTCAGTGTTGTGTGTGTGTGTGTGTGTGTGTGTGTGTGGTGTCCTGCAACATATGTTTCATTATAGGAGATACTATAAACATTAGAGATTAAACCATATATTTCTCTTTGAGAAACCAAGCTTATATGTGGGAAAAAGATAGCATCAGCCTCAAGAGTTTGGAATGTATCAGACTTGCCAATACAACATATCACAGTGAATTTATCAGTCATGAGTTTTAAAAATATGATTACCTTTTCAGTGAGGAGATGATTAGTGACAAAAAGTAGTGGCAGAACTTGATGGTGGAGGCCGGGAACATGGAGGGAATATGGTATGTGTGACGTTTCCAAACCGTGTATTCTGTATTTTCAGGCTCAACTGACAATGTATCACGGGCTGTAAAGCTACTGCCGTCTATTTTTGTTACACCTCATACTTCATTATCTAACAATTACTTGTGATCTTATTTCCAACTTCGACTGTGAGCTCCTACATATTTTATTTATATATCTCTGGAATCTGTCAACGATTGGCACTTAATACATACAAGTATGTATGGGTAAGAGCCATGTGGGCCACCAGCTGCATACAGGTCATGATTTGCCAAGTGTTGGCTACTTCAGTTTGAGAAGGGTCATGGCCTGAGATACCGTATTTTCTAGTTGAAAACCAGTTCTTAGAGAATAAAGAAAAGTCTCCTGAATATGCACTGTGTGTGTGTGCATATATGTGCAAATATATACATATATTTTTAACACAGTATATTTCAGAATGGAGTCTTAAGATAACAGAGCTGGTAAAGCTCACATTAGAAACCCCTGGTCCAACTTCTAATTCCAGGCCGCAGTTTTCTCCAGAATTGATCAGTCTCCTGAATGGATTCTTCCATTTTTGGAAACTGATAAAATATCTCCTCTTCCCTCTTTTTTTACATTGTTTATGCAAAGTGATTAAATGTGAGGGCTTAAGAAAAATAACGAGGCATAGAGATTCACACATACGGAGGTCTGGTCCCTTGTATTTACCTTCTCTTTACAAAACAATCCTAACCCAGTTCGTGATGCACTTGGTGCTTAGAAATTACATATAGCAGTTAACTCCAATTCATATTACTAAGACTGAAAGTGTGTCAAAGTCCCAACTACCCTAAACAAGTAGTTACGTAGAGTCCAACATTAGTGCTCTTTTTTTTTTTTTTTTTTTTTTAAAGATTTTATTTATTTATTTGACAGAGAGAAATCACAAGTAGACGGAGAGGCAGGCAGAGTGAGAGAGAGGGAAGCAGGTTCCCTTCTGAGCAGAGAGCCCAATGCGGGACTCGATCCCAGGACCCTGAGATCATGACCTGAGCCGAAGGCAGCAGCTCAACCCACTGAGCCACCCAGGCGCCCCAACATTAGTGCTCTTGAGGCTGAGTGAGATCCTGATTGTCACCATCTTTGTCAATAATATATCTTCTCTTAACACCATTGGTACGACATAATAGGCCAAAATTAAAGCCAAATAACATGAGGTCGTTGGCTCTAAACAATTACAATTTTACAGGCACTTTTGATCATCCTGATATACTCTCCTTTCAAACATAAGTGATTATACAATATATTAGATGTTGTGCTACATCCTATCCAGGATTCTAATATGATCTCTATTATAGTCCTGGAAATGGAATGAAATCAGTGATAGGAGGTGAGAATAAGAACAAGAGTTAATTAAGTAGGAAAACTCCTTTTTCCAATCCTCAAGATTATTCATAGGTCAAGACTCTTACCTACTCAAAATGAGACTTGTGGAAACTGTAGCTCTCAGATTCTTTTTATATTCATATTAGCTCTTGGCTCCAGAGTAGCAAGACATCTATGCAATCTGAAGTCCGCACCATAGATTGTTTAGGTAACATCGGACATAGACCTTCAACACACTCTTTTGCTTTCAATGATTTTCAGAAAAAAAAAGAAAAAGAAAAAAGTGTCCATAAAAATGTCCCTAAATTATATAGTAAGAAAAGAAGGAAAGAAAGAAAACCTGAAAAGTACATTTCTTTTGCATAAAATCCATTTTTCATTTTGCACTGATGTCTATCTTATGGACAGAGATTCATTGGTAAGGGGAAGGTGTTGTTCTGAATAAACTTAGGTTACATAAATATTTTAAAATCACAAACAAAATAGATAACTTTCTGATATAAAACATTAGCAATGATATTTTAAAATATTAATACTAATGTTTTAAGGTAATCAATAAATCACAAAATATGCTGAAAACATAATTTGGTCCTGGAAAAATTGTTAATGTTATTGCCATACAATTTTATCCATACTAGAAGCAGCAATATATAAAGCTTTAGATAAAGTTCGATATTTTTAGTTTTCCCTCATTGATAAGGTCTTTTTGTTGTATTATAGCCACCTTATAGTATATTTTCACGAGAAAATAGTGAGTAAAGCTCAGAATTCTAGAATGTATACTTAACGAGGCTAGGGACTGGGCTTATTTTTACTTACCACTGCATCTCGAGAGCCTAGCACAGGGCCTGGAAGGTGTTAGAAATAGTTAACATTTATCGAGTGCGTAATATGTACAAGTCGTTCTCAGCACGTTACATGGGTTAGCTCATTTAATCTATACATCAATCCTATGGGGAAGTGCCACTTAACAGATGAAAAAAACTGAGACCCACATTGGTGAATTAAATCGCCAGTAGTCATATGATTAGTACGTAGTTGGATTAAAATCCAAATCCTAAACATCTGGCTTAGACTTTGCCTCTTAATTACTATGATGCTAGACTGTCTGCATTAGACAAACTTTAAATGCTAAATGAATAAAAGAATGGGAGTGAGTAAACATGAAAATATTTTCCTATCAGCACTCACCACCGCAATGTTTTCAAAAGAAAGCATGATGGCACTAAACACACGTATTTATTAAAGCAAAGTGGGTATGGGTATGTTTGAGGGCATGTAGGAAGACAGGCAGTGAATGAATTTAGGTCTTTAGGACTTCTTCGAGGCCATTCATATATGTAATAATCTAGTATTTATTAAGGCTATGATGAGCTAGGTAATGTTTTTGAAGTACTCCCTTCAAATTAATACATATGAATTATATGTGAGAGACCAATAAAAGGAGTGGGCCTTAGTGAGAAGGAAAAAGAATTGATCAAAATATTTGTCTCAGGCAAAATCAATTAGTATTCTTTGTGCTATAATAATTGGCCAATTCCTGCATGCGCTGTTTTGCTGATGTCACTCATTTCCTGCAACTTCTAGTTTTCTTAACCTATAAAATAGGAATGATAATTAGAATTGAGTTTGAGAACTACTGAAAATTACTCAGCAAATACAGACATTTTTGAGAAATTATGGATTGGAGCGTTATGGAAATTCAAAGGGTGTTTGTGAGGCCCGAGAGATGGGAGAGGGAATAATGCATACTCATCTTCTTATATAAGCAAAGGTACCTGAACATTTTTAGCAGGCTATAAGCTAGCAAGGTTCAACAGGAAGTTGAACTGTTTAAACACTGAAATTGAGATAGTATGTTAGAAATTTCGGAGAATATATTTACCCATAGTTATTTCAGTGGTCAGTTTATCAATTTATCTAATTTTTTGGTAAACTGTGTTAACAATGTATAAAATCCTATCCCTAATTGCTAATTTTGCAGGTTTATTCTTAACACTTTTATTTGGTAAGTATGTGAGTGTGCATGTGTGTGTGTGAGTTAATGGATCTCTTCCTGTCACTTTCCTCTCCTTTGTAGATTCTCTTCTCTGAATTGCCTGACACTAAGTGATATAAATTTTTAAATATAGGCAGAAAAGCTGTTATTTTTTATTTAGCTTTTACTGTGTAATGGAATTTGTGACAAGATTATTTGCCACAATGTTATTTTGTGTCTTGATTAGTGTTCTTTGTAAAGGACCCCGAGATACGTGTACAAAAGGCACTGTATGAGCTGTGAATGGAGAGGCAAATGACCTTCATTCAAATAGAGCCAAGTAGTCATTATCAAAGTTTTCAGCAATTTGAACTGCCTAACTAGAGGCCTGACAACAGTAATTGTGGATGTCCTTACAGGATAGCTGTATACATTTTGATCAGTGAGTACCCTGAGTTCACTTTGAAAGAAGCAATTATTACTAGGTATAAGTTTTGCTTGAATTAAGTCCTTGACGATTGGCATTTTAGAAACTCCTTGGGCAGCCCTCGCTGACTGTCTTCCCGCTGACACCAACATGGCCCGGTGTTGTACAGCAGGAATATGTTTGCTGACGCTATCATGACGTGGTATCAGAAGTCTTTTAATCTCCCAAGTAGATGAAACTGAGCTCGGAGGCAGTGCCAGTATTGCAGGTGTTTGAGTTACACAGTGGCCACCAGCAGAGTATTAGCGATGTCCGCTTTCTCGGGTAAAGGTTAGCTCTCATTTTTAAAAGCATTACATTTTTTTATTGCATAGAGAAAAAAAATTGGCCAAATATTGAAGGTCCCCGAGCCAGGGAACGGCATGCCTCTGTCACCCAGCTTCAGCGTTGCACAGCGCTTCTCCCAAAGCGCCGGTTTTCTCAAGTGTGCCGACAGTAGAATTTTTTTGTTTTCAAACCAAGTCAGACTCAGAACCCAAAGTAAAAATGGATAAAAGCAACAAAAGGATGTTTTTCAGTCTTTAGCCCTTGTCAGAAAATACTTAATTGCAGTCTCTGTAAAACATTTTTTGTTGGACTGGCACAGACCCCTCGTTCCCACTGAGCCCTATTGGAAAACCACTAAGCGGTCCACGGGGTGTAGAGCTCTTTAGAACAGAAACTATGCCTTTAGCTCCTGTCACAATATCGCAAGGAAGTCAGTACCTAACTAAAGACTTCTTCATCCAGGACTGACTTACCAGCTATCCCAGACGCTGAGTTTTCTGTGAGAAGGCACATGCACTCCGTTCCTCTGAAAGTCCTGCAAACTCTCACTTTGAAGCCGTGTTCTTTCTTCACACAGATCATGTAACTTGGTTGTCAAGTTTTCCATGGCTACTAGAGAGAAGAGACAGCCTTACAGCAAGAGGGAAGCAAAATATCTAAAAATCGGGAAGAGGAACATGTATGTAACTGATACACATGCATCACTGTGGAATCATTTTAATATAGAACCAAGTAAATCTATGTGTCCCCGAGTGCCTATTACATTACAACACGTTGCAGCTACAACATCGCTATCCGTAATTATGATGATTGGTTGCTAACATAGGTAAAATACCAGGGAATCTTCCTACTTTCCAAAGCGTGGGTATGCTTAAGAAGGGTTTCCGTCACCAATCATTGAATGCCATGCCTCTCTCTGTGTCAATCTTCCTACCTTCTTCCTTCTCCTTCTTCTCAACCTGCCCAGTGTAATAGAATTAGTCAATCATCGTGGCTGTGAAATAAAATCTGTATTCGATTTCTTGCGCTTTCACTTTCTAGCTATGCGAAATTGGGCCATAATGTGGCTCAGTAATGTTGTACTCTTTTTGTCAGTGTAGTGATGAGGTTTAATGAGATAAGTGGTGGGCAATTTAGTTAGTACTTAATAAATGTTTTCTTTCGTGCTCAACAGGGATAAACCTCAGTTACTTATACTTTATCATCTTCTAAATTTCCTCTTGTAAACTCAGTATTCATGCCATGTTACCTGAATTTGGGTTATTGCTGCTTCACAAATCACCTCAAAACTTGGCTTAAAACAATAACAATGTATTATTTCTCCTGATTATGGGAGTCGACTGGCCCAGATAAGCAGTTCTTCAAGGTGATATTGGCTGGTGCTGCCGTCATGATGACATGTGCTGGAATGTTCGGTATGGTCACTTAAGTGTCTGGTACCTTGGCAGAACTGTGGGAAGCTCAGGCTCAGCTGAGACATTGACCAGCTGGGCTTCTATCTACGTTAGTCTGAGAGCTTCATCCTCTCACTGTGGCCTCTCCGGTGGCCTCTTCACGAGTGGCTACTTCTAACATTAAAGACCGAGCCCCCTGAAGTGCGAAAACTTACATCTAGAACTGGCCCAGTGCTGCTTCTGTGGTATTCTGTTGTGGAAAGGGAGCCAGGATCCGACAGTTCACTGTTGGAGGTGACTGAAGAAAGGCTGGGAAGTGTGGTTGATTGAAGGCCATTTTGGAAATCAGCTGCCACAGTATTCATTTTATAATTCTTTGTCCCTGTCTTATCCCCATGACCCCGATATTGTTGTGCCTTACTTAGCATTACAGATGAGTCCTTTTTATAATTCTGCTTTAATTTGGAAGTGAACAACGCTGACAACTTTAACAGGTATCAACATATGAAATGACTGCTTTTGGTCTAGCCTCAAAAAAATTTATTCCAGGGGTGTCTGGGTGGCTTAGTTGCTTAAGCATCTGACCCTTGATTTCGGTCCATGTCATGGTCTCAGGGTTGTGAGATCGAGTTCAGGTGTTGGGCTCCGGGCTCAGCAGGGAGTCTGCTTGAGACTCTTTCCTTCTCCCTCAACCCCTCTGCCTGTGCTCTCTCTCTCTCTCTAAAATAAATAAATCTTAAAAAAAAAACTTTGTTCCAATGTTGATGAACAACACAGCCCATGAATAAAATAAATACAATATATTTTATATAGGATTTGCACTATAAGAAAATAAAAGGCCTTACCAGTTTGGTATTACCAAACCATCCCAAATATAATGAAGTTAGTTACGAATTGGGCCATGGTCCCTTCAAAATGAAATTCACTTTCTCACATCCTTTTCATAGAGATCCATGGAAAAAATGAAACAAGATGGGATCGGAAGGGGGACAAACTATAAGAGACTCTTAATCTGACAAAAGAAACTGAGGGTTGCTGGGGGTTGGGGGGAGGGATGGGGTGGCTGGGTGATGGACATTGGGGAGGGTATGGGCTACGGGGAATGCTGTGAAATGTGTAAGACTGATGATTCACAGACCTGTACCCCAGAGCAAATAATACATTATATGTTAATAAAAATATTTTTTTTAAAAAGTGGCTAGAGGGGCACTGGGTGGCTCAGTGGGTTAAAGCCTCTGCCTTCAGTTCAGGTCATGATCCCAGGGTCCTGGAATCGAGCCCCGCATCGGGCTCTCTGCTCGCCGGGGAGCCTGCTTCCCCCCGCCTCTCTCTGCCTGCCTCTCTGCCTACTTGTGATTTCTGTCTGTCAAATAAATAAATAAAATCTTAAAAAAAAAAAAAGTGGCTAGAGCAAAAACAATGGGGAAATATTTTGCTGTTAGCCTCAAGACAAAAACTTAGAGTTTGAGAGCACTGTAGATTATCACTGGTTTTCTGAAAAGAGTTGTTTTGTTCAGATTATTCTGATAGTTAAATTTTGATGTACAAAAAAAGGTACATACTGTCATTAGTCCTTCTACAAACTTACAGTGTTTCTGAGTGAGAGGCCTCTGAGAATCACATTGGACCCTCTGTCGAGAAAATGCTCATATGCTCTAGATTTTGCATACAGTATCAAGAGTTTACAGCTACAGCCAAATGCATCCATGAATCCCAGGTTAAGAACCCCAGCTGTAGGTCATTAAATCCCCAATGAGAGCAGAAAGATAAGTTTCACTTGATGTGTTATTTCCCAAGGCAGGACTTAGCTAACTGTTCACAGAGAAAAGTTACACTTCCAACCATGTAGACAGT
Source organism: Mustela erminea (assembly GCF_009829155.1). NCBI lineage: Eukaryota > Metazoa > Chordata > Mammalia > Carnivora > Mustelidae > Mustela > Mustela erminea. The sequence continues at coordinate 59,953,135 of NC_045621.1, read as the reverse complement.
CACCACTGCTTTGATTCTATTAAGAATATTATACCGATTCCATTCTAATCATCCTATTCGGAGGTAAGGGGATGATGGGGGCCAAAAGGAAAGAAATGCAACCAAAAATAAAATTAACTAGTGGCAGTCTAATTCACCTCTGTTTCTGATGCCTCAGAGCCTTCATTAATGCTTGTAGAAGGAGCACAAGGACTTGGATTTCAATACTGGCTTCGAGGTGCAGCTTTTGGACCTTCGGCAAATCCTTTAAGCCTCCGCTGTCTCTCCCTTTCTGCCTGCTTGTGCCAGGGCCTGGGGCGTAGGGGGTGTATCTGTGTGTGTCTCTCTGATACTTTCTTTGGCTTTTTCACTCAGTCTATCACTCTCTTACCCTCTGTCTCTCCAGCTACCGCATTCTTCCTCTCTGCCTCTCTTTTTTTCATCTATACATATGTAGGCACATACACACCTGACATAAAAAAATCTCTAGAGACCTCACAGAGATCTGGTGACAGTCAAAAAAGATGGCTCAAGTGCTTTTGAAGTATTTTATAATTTTTACAGTGAAAATGTATTTAAACAGTTTTTATTCTGTAAGACTTGTTCCTGAAAAAAACAGTTTGGTTTGGGTGGAAAACACAGAGCTGGTTGGGAGACTTGGGTTCTAGTACTGTTTTCACTAATGTGCTGTGCCATCTCAGGCCAGGCTGTAAACCTCTGGAAGTCTCTGTTTCTTCAGAAATGGCAGGCAAGGGTTATATTAGCTAAGATCTGGGCCCTTTTTCAAGCCCTGTTTTTTTGCTTGAGTCTCATCTAGTGGACCGGGAAGAAGTGAAGTTTTTCCCTACTTTTGTATGATGATGATATGGTGATGATATGATTCTTGGGTACTGTGGTGCCCGTAGATTCTATACATGCCTTCTTGTCTCTATAGCTGGTCTCATGGAACCTGGGAGAACTAGACACCCACACTGGTTCTTTTTCAGAGCCATGAAAATAACAGCTTTACAAAGCGTCTGCAGATTACATTCCTGTGGGGGCATACTTTCCTGATGTTTGTACTTAGTTCTAATTGTAGGAGGAAGCCTTCTCTGTTTGGCTCATCTGTTTGATATATTGAATTTACCCAAAACAGACGGGGCCCTTTGTTCCAGCACTTTGGCAAATTGGCTTATGCCATTTTGTAACCTTTCGAGCTTTTATGTTGTTAAGTTGCAAAGCTTTTCTGTGTTCTTATTGCTAGGTTGGTGTTGTCTGGGATGCCTGTACCCGCACCAAAAGGGAGCCGTGCTCCTTGTAATTGTGGCAATGTTTACTTCTTCTCATCAGTGTATCTGCTCTCTTTTCTGAAGTAATCACTATAATTACACTTCTTCAATGAGTTGCGTTCTATTGTGTCACCAGGCCTATCTGCTAAACATCACTGTGTTTTTCTTATCTGAGTGCTCTCAAATGGGGAAAGTGAGATGTGTTGGCAAGCCACCTTCAATCAAATTAATGTGAGACCAATGTATTGTCAACAGAGATGGTGGCGGTCCCTATTTATCTTGTTCCAATAGAATGGTACAAAAACTGACCTAATGTTTATAAAGAAGTGTTTATTTGGTCGAGAGGTGCATATATATGCTAATCCTTAGAGAACAATAATGAAGTCTATTTTCTTACTACTTTGACTTTATTGTCATGTCAATGGAACATGTTACAGCTGTGTTTTTATAAAAAAAAAAATGAAATGAGGTGAAGTATTTGGATTTATCATCGTAAAATTTTGGACGTACTAGGACGCCCATGGCTTGAAAAATAAAATGTTGGTTAAGAGGCCCTATCTTTTTAGTTTATTACCTTAGTGTATGTTTTCAACGAAATGCACAGTACTCCTAAAACTTAATTATAGAATTTCTGTTATAAGTAACATGGCAACAATGCCTTTAAATAAGTAATACACATTAATTTTAATTTTAGTTAACAAAAAGAGGATACCACAGAACAAAGGCATGTCTTTATATAGTAGCCCTATGTTAAGTTAGTCCTATAATACAGTTGTAGAATTTTATGTACATTTACTTATTTGACTTATATTGCTCTTCATTTGAGAGTACGGCAAAGTTGCAACAACCAGAAAAGGAAATTTTCCATCCATTTACCAAAAGCTATATATCCCAAATTATGTATTTATTTTAATAGTCTTATGAACAGGAGTAATAAAAAATAATAATTTTCATCCTTAATTTGTACTAGAAATTGCTACGTGATAGTGATCAAATTAAATATCCATGCTCTGGATTTCTTAATGACTTTTTTCTTACAGTTAGAAGTTTGGAGGATCGTCTCACATGTACAAGGAACTTTTGTTCTCCAATATATAGAAATTAAAGAATGACTGACCTGGACATACACCTTTTCTTAGGTAGATGTTGAGGATCGGACCCCAGCCTGTGATTTTTAAGCCCATGTAACTGTAACTCAGACCTCACATTCCATGCAGACAGTACCTTCATGTGAACAAGCTTACCCAGAGTAGATCTTAATATTTTTATGTGAGATATTTAATAGATCATTCCACGGACTCGCCTGAAAAAATACCCAACACAAGTAAAATGATACTTCCATGAGGAGATATTCCTGATCTGCCAAAGCGACTCTTGGAAGACAATCCATTCTTAACTCGTAGGCTGATGACATCACAGTAGTGTATTTTCTTTTTCAAGCGATATCTAAAAGCATAAAATGCAGGAATGCCCCATTTAATTCCTAAATAAAATGCATAACATTTGGATGACGAAAAACAGCATAACTACAAATGTTTCCTTTTTTAGTAATGGCCAGCTTTTCTCTGTAAGTGACTATAGAGTCACTCCAAAAGATATATTAACATAGTCTATTAGTTTTTTAATCCAATAGAACATAGCAACTGGAGGGGGAAAAATGTTATTTTAAGAAGATTTTAAAATAATTTTCCCCTCCAAAGCTGACACTATATAAATGAGTTTTGCACCTCAAGACATTTCCATAAAGTTGTAGACCACCAGAGATAAGGCTAGCAACCAGGGAGATGAATTAATAATTAACTAATGGTTTCTGTTAATTACTATACTAGTAAATTTAGTGTTGTTGACATTTTACATTGAATTTTAAAGTTTGTTGGACTGTATATGGTGACTAGTATTGTAATTATAGATTGGTTCTTTGGGCCCACTCCTTTTCTTCTTGTATAATTAGTTACAACTGTGTTCTCCAAGTCTGAATTATTCTCAGATGTTAATTTGCTTTTGGAACCTTTCCTCACATTTAGGTATTAAAAAGGGTTCATCAGAGGAAACTAGTTAAGAAGCACTTATAGTTAAGGCCTGTTTTTGTTTGTTTGTTTGTTTGTTTTTAAGATTTTATTTATTTATTTGACAGACAGAAATCACAAGTAGGCAGAGAGGCAGGCACAGAGAGAGCAGGAGGCTGGCTCCCTGCCAAGCAGAGAGCCCGATTCAGGGTTCGATCCCAGGACCCTGGGATCATGACCTGATCCGAAGGCAGAGGCTTTAACCCACCGAGCCACCTAGGCGCCCCAAGGCCTGTTTTTTTGTAACTAAAACCAGCTTTACCTCAAGACATTATTTCTAGAGGATGACCATGTGTCATTTCCCAAGGAAGGGAGCTGTGTTAGACACTTGCCCGCACACCTGCTGGAATGTGGGAAAGCAAGAATAAGATACGGGGTGCAGCAATGTCAAGGAGCCAAAGGTCTCCTCTGCTCACCATGGCTATCCCCATGGCTTCAGAGTGAGAATGTGACCGGAAAGGTAGAGAATCCTGCTTGGAAACATGATAACCTGATTCCCTTCTCCTTGTTTAATTTAGTCCTTGCTATGCTCCTTCTAGCAACTCCACTTTGTTTGGAATATCCTGGCACTGTTGATGTATTCTTTATGTGTCTGGATATTTTTTTCTTTGCATGCTACTGCCTGGTATGTTTTTCCCATTCTGGTTAGACGTAAAGTGTTCTTGGTTGCCTTCTTGAATGGAAGCCAACTTCGTTTCTGACCTGCATTATACCACAGCCCTCATGATCTCAGTACACTTCTTTTCTTGAACACACCATAACCTTTAATATCTGCAGAGCCTTTACATATAGTGTTAAGTCTATCTGGAATGCCATGCCACTCTTCCATCTTACAAGACTTGGATTTATTTACTCATGCGATATACAATTAATGAGGAGCTACCATGGGCCAAGAACTGTATTAGGTGGTGGTGACAAAGAGATGACTCCTATTCAATACTTGCCTTTGAGAAGCCAGAGTCCTGACAGAATCTAGAACCAACCCTACCTTCCTCCGAGTACCCATAGCGTTTTATACATTTTAGGTTGTCTTACATAAGGAATACTCTCCTACCTTCCCATTTCTCTGGTCCCTAGAGTTAGGTTCTTTGCATAACATTGTAGAAATAAAGAAGGCCTTAGGGATAGTCTAAGCTAACTCCATTTGTAGATGAGGAAACAAATGATCAAAGGGCTAAGTGAAAACAGCTAATTACTTGTGTTGAGACTAATTGCCCAGACTTGTTTTCTCCTAAATCTAGCATTGTTGTCACTGTTCCACCGGGTTTGCAAGTATTTCTGGAAGCTTTTGGGAAACAGTCATTACTTCTGTTGGATTACTAGGGTGTTAGTTATTAGCATCAGCCTAGCCTAACAGTGTGTGAAACTATACGATAATGGCGAAAGAGGAAATATACTTTCAGAAAACAAACTCTCAATGAGTATTTTACATGCTGGGAGTCATGACTCAGCCATTCCCTAATGATCCAAGCCAAAATATTCTATAGTGACAGAAAAAGAATATTTCTTTTACCTAAAATGACAACCAAATGAGTCTATCCAATTAGGCTGGTATATGATTATACCACAACAGATTAGTAATGCAGTTTTGAAAGATAAGTGTTCTTTATTACTGAAATGCATCCTAATACATAACCCTGACTTCTGCTGGAAATATTTGGAGCCTGAGTGGTCTAAAGAACATAGGTTCTATAAGCACATGGACCCCAGACTACTTTACTAAACTTTAAGTGGAAAATGAAGGATAAGCTCATCCCCACTTGCTACCAACATAGGTCGTGGTATGATTCTAAGAGTATTTTGTATCCACTAAATCTGATTTATTTTTAAGAATACCACCCATGGATTTACTGCCATTGCGATTCTGTCTTCTTTTCTCTCATCAGTTTTTCCACCCCCTTTGCCTCTGGAGGACCATCTTTGAAATCATGATTACATTCTAGCCTATGGATTTTTTAATTTTCTGAAAAGGTATAAAGCAGCAAGGGTTGGATAACGGAAAGCTCCCCAGACTGGTGCAGGAGTTCGTGGTTCTCATTCTGGCGTTGCTGCTACTGAGCCGTGAGAGCTCTGGGTCCCATCCCCACCCCCACCCCCTAACCAAGTGTAAGATGCAGGGGCTGAACGAACGGCCTTCAAAGTCCCTTCAAGCTCTGTGATTCAGTGATAGGAAATTGAAGCTTTTGCTATTAATTTTCCATTGATTTCTGAACTTCTTCTTTAGTAATCCCTGACTCTGAAATAAGTCAAATACAAAAATGGGCTGATGGAAGTTACTTGCGGACACTCTCTTTCGATAACTTTAAACGGCATAATCCTAGCTTTTCAAAATGAAGTTTGAGGAAAATCCATTTTCAGAGAGTTGGTAATTAACATGCATCGTATAAGCAGCTACAGCAGCCTGGTCGTCGTTATTAACATATAGCAGCGTTTGTCAACTCATTGGTGAGTGCTTCCAGTTTCAGGAAGCCCTCTGGGTAAAGCCCTGCTTAGCAGGTTTAATGTGAAGAGTTGGTGTCATCCTAATCAGCTGTCCCTGACAGAGTAAACATGGTTCCGTCTGTGCTGTCCCTCCCTGGCTGGCTGTGGGTTTCCAGCCCACTGAGCACTTGATGCCAAACAGTCTGTTAAGGGACAAGGAAGAGACTCTTTGGGGATCCCGGGTATTTATGACGGTGTAGGAAACTTGAGGTTCAGTTTTAGTTTAAATATTTGATCAAGGACATGTTGAGGGAGTTTTGGCTTTTTTGGCTTTTTGTCTTTAGCATAAGATGACACGGCTGTTCTGCTCAGGTGTGCTTTTGTTAACCCTGTCTTTTGTGTAACTAAATATAGTTCAGAGACCCCGCAGACAATCCAAACTGTCAGGTTTTTTCCTTTTTTTTTTCCCAAGTGAGTAGGTCTTGATTTGTCGTCCAGCTCTGAGATGGAAGGGAGATGTTGCTCACATAAAAAACTTCATTTCCAGAGAAATGAATCAAATTGCTTTCTAAGTACAGACCCTTAAAAGTGTAAAACATAAAGTCAGTTCTTACAAATGGTGGTTTGTTTCCTGAGCAGAAATGTATAAAATAAAAACAGTCGAAACTTAATCGTAGAAACACATGCATAGACACACCCGTAAGCATATATACCAGGGAGGCAGGGTGGCAGGAGAAGATGTGCTGTTGAAAGAAAATGGTACAATGAGTCGTCGCTGGGGGAGGTATTCATGAAAATGATTAGGAAAAGACTGAATCTTTTTAATTTTTGCATTCTTGTTCCTTAGTTCAAAGTTGTAAAATTTTCCAGTTCAATGTGTCCTGTATTTGTTAACTTGATTAAATACATTAGTCTTTCATAATTAAAAAGTAGTTTACTATTGTATAGTATAGCGATATGCTAATTCTAAAGCACATGGAAGTTTTCTCCAAATGCTTTTTGCTTTAAAAGTAAATGTAAAGGTCATATGAAACTTCTTTCAGGAAGCCCTTCCTTTTCACGTGTACAAGTATGTGTACTTTTCTGTAGTTTCCTATGAAATAGCTTTTCAGCAGAGTAGTTATTGTAACACTGAAGACAACACTTGGATAATAAGAAGAAGAAGAAGGAAAAGAATACAGTAAGAATTCTGTTTGAAAAGTGAATTAACCTAACTTCATGCCTAAAATATTCATGTACCTATTCATGTTTACAAAAAACTAAAATATTAGAATATCAGGTGAACAGCGGTAAATAAACTACATAGGTAACGTACAAAAGGAATCCCCAGTGCATTTTGGTCCTCCTTGAGAAATTTAGAAAAGACTATTTTTATTGTTTGGAAAAATAATTGATTTCCTACTTGAGAAATAATGCCTTTGGGATTTTTGTTGTTTTTGTTCATGGTGTAACTTTTTCCTATTTCAACATATCTGTGCTCATTCCTCACTGAAGAGAGTAATGGAATTTTCAGAACTATCATGAAAATTGTGTTTTTAAGACAATGTATCCAAGGAGCTATATCCATGCTTTGAGCGGATTGTTGGCCTCAGAGCGCTGTAGGAAGTGATTATTGTAGCAACTGAGTCTGAATTATTTTTCTTACAAAGATCTGAGGGAACACGGTATACGTTTGCCATGTGTAACTTATACTGGGTCGAAGATTTATTGCCTTTAAAGTAATCTGCACAATAGAGCCTGTAATTATAGATTGTAACAAATGCATCAGGGCAAGTGGTCTTGCTTGAAAAAGTTTAAACTTTTCTCTGGCACCTGTCACATTAACAATGAAATGATTCAAGTGCTGTTTTTCAGCATGAACCATTTTAAGTGTAGAAAAAACACCCTGAGAACTAAGCCAGTCATAAGAGATAGTGCAAAATCATATTTTGGGGATATAAAGCAATTCCTAGTTAGTCTTTATAATATTTTTTTCAGGTCAAGAGCATGGAAAAAGAAAATAAAAATAGTTTCTTTTTCACCATGAGTATGATTACCATTTCCTTTTTATGATGAATTCTATTATTCTACTTTTATTAGCAAGAAAAAAAAAACATTAATTTTAAATAAGGGCCCATAAAAAATTCTGTACTTATTGGGATCTGTTAAAAAAAAAAATCAGTTTTGCTTACTGGAAGGGTAAAATGCTGTTTAATATACTTTTCTCTTTGCAATTAAATTAGATTTCTTTTAGTGGAGAAAAACTCATAAAGGAAACAGCCTTGGAGATGTAATATGCTCTAACATTTAAATAATTAGACTTCTGTCTCATTGAAATGTATGTGCTCTAGGTTTGATAGTGATAAAAGCATGAATATTAGTATGATTAGGAAATTACATCATGTCACAGCATAATTGATTGATTGATAGCTGAGTGAAAACTAACCATAAAGCATGTGAAAATAAATGCCTGTTCAGCAGTTATTCGGTCAGAATTTTTACATGTACCCAGTTGCAGGATTAGTAACTGAAATGCTCATCTCCTAAACAAAATGGAATTGATGTTTCTTCCCTTTTTTGTTCTGTGTGTGTGTGTGTGTGTGTGTGTGCGCGCGCGTGTGCGCTTTCGTTATAACCCTGGCAAGGAAAAGACTACAATTCAAAGTGCTTAGTCCTCAACTCAGGAGTTAATTGTGCCTCAAGACCTGTTAGATGGACACTAGATTACTTAATTGACTCTATGAGCAATTAGTGTTTTGGAATTTCCTTTCAAAGTCTAAGTTCGAAATGTAAAGCTTCACTAAACCGACGTTGATACTCTTTTACTCATCTCTCGAGAATTCAATTTCCCAAACATTTAAACTATCATTAATTTTTAAAAAGCATTTTGTCTTTTCTTTTCCTTTTTTTTCCCCCCCTGTTTGTACTCTCACTTTCTCATTCTCTGTCCTAATCTTTTAAAGATTCCTGCTCACACAAGTCTTTGGCAACACTCGGGCTAGTGGAGAAGGGCTGGAGAAGCGAGACCACTGCAGGATTCTCTGTTTCAAAGCTGAACCAATATTCACCATTGACATATCCATTCATCTGTGCAGGGTCATTGGAAATCCTCTCTCTCTAGTTTTTCCTTCCCTTCAGGGAGCAATGCTTAAAAGAGCAAACCCCTGGTGTGAAGAGATAGGAGAATTCTCAGCACGGCCAATGGTGCCAGGAATTGAATTAAAGTTGGCCATTTGCAGATGACTGTCTGTTGGAGCTCCCAGCACATGGAGGCACCGGGCTTTCAGCTGATGCTTTGTTTACTTGAAATTCTGTCAGTGGCACTTCGATTCAATTTTTTTTTAATAGTAAAAGTCATATCATGCCAAAAATATGCCAGGAGGGTAAAAACACTTAGATATGTGTTGCTCTGTAGACTTATAACATTTTATTAGACTCCTAAGGCTTGCTTAAGGAAAAAAAAAATTTAAATCTTTGTAAGAAAGGACTGTGCTCCACATTGCAATAGCCAAAAAAAAAAAAGAGAGAGAAAGAAAAAAAAAGTTAAATCATTACTGAATTCATTCCTCTTTTGAGGAATTTAAAACTTGTCATTTCTTCTGCAATTGTTGACATTCCCAGATCTATTTTGGCATAAATCACATTCTGATATGACTGAACCCACAATTGTGACTATCTTCATATGCATTATCTCTTCTCAGCGAGAGGCACTCAGAAGACACACACTGCCATCAAATCTTAGATGCCAGAAGTCAGCACTGAAGATGTTTTCTCCAGTTTGATTTTCTTTGTTATCATCGGAGGTGTTCACCGGGCTTAACTGATCAGGCAAAATTAAGAACTCTCAGAATTAGGTTTGTGAAGAAAGATTTGAAAACCCCGGGAAGAACACAACCTGTTCAGGAGATGGAAGTTGAGAATACATAGTCCTTGTGCCAGTTCCCAGTGAACCAAGCATGGTACAGCCATTGTCAGCTTTGAGTTTGTGATTGCTACTGGTTCGTTATGTTTCTACTTTCTCTTTAATTTCTCTCCTTTTTATTTGCAAATAGTGAAGAGTGCCTGGTACAAAGTTGGTCCTTAATAATCTTTATTGATAGAATGAATAAATTTTCTTTTTTATTTATACTTATTTTTATTTTACTTAGTACCTGATTTCAAAAAACAATTGTCCTGTGCTTTACGTGGCAAATTCTGTTTAATGCTTACTTTCCCCCAGATACAAATTTTACATATATCTCTAGGATTGCATTTGGAAAAATGTGGGAAATAGGTTTACCCTACACATCTATACCTGTTCAACTTTCCACTGGATACAGTTCGTTGTGCAGCAGCTTGTTCATACCACCTTCATCATAATATCACTCCTGGAAAGCAGGCATGTGAGGTGGGGAAGTAGTATTGTGGCAAACAGTTTAATCTGACTAAATGACCTTACACAAAAGAGAAAATGTACAATAACAGTCAAGCTTGTAAAAAGGGCACACTGTATTCTAAAGCAACCCAGAATGGATTTTTAAGCACAATGAACAGACTGTGTCATCATTTTAAGAGCAAGCTACACAACTAATTTTAGAAGGATTTACTACTCTCTTTAGATTTATTACAAAGTATAGAGCACGACTCTTTTCTCAAAAGCATCCCCCCCCCCCAAAAAGAAACCCTAGCTCTCATCTCTCTCTCTCTCTCACTCTCTCTATGGGCTTCTCTATCCATTTATCTATTTTTTAAGCTATGCTAAGGAGCAGTTCCCACTGGCGCAATAAGCCGTTCCTTTTCTTGAGTGATCTAGACCTTTTTAACAAATGTCATATCTGGTTATCCGTAATATAAAATAACCCATCAAAGTTACCATGGTGCAGCCTCACATCTTAAATATCAGTCGGTGCCCTCTAACCATTAGTTATCAAGTATCGTTTAGACCAGTCATGGCATAAACTCTGTTAATAGAGTTTTACAAATAGAATGCCAGTGATGTGACTTCAACTGTAAGAAACTTAAAAGCATCTATATAATGCTTATTGCTGATGATTTGGTTCCTTATCCAAAGTTTTTATAAACATAACATTTAAATATAAAGATTAAACATTTTATCACAATCTTATTAGCTGTTAGTATTCAGTAGCACCCATAAGTCTGGCACCGATAATGAAGTCTTCTGTTATTTGTTAGATTTTCTGAAGAATGCATTGTTGAGGGTTTCCTGGGTGGCTCAGTGGGTTAAACCTCTGCCTTCAGTTCAGGTCATGATCTCAGGATCCTGGAATCGAGACCCGCTTCCTCCCCTCTCTGCTTGCTTCTCTGCCTACTTGTGATCTCTCTCTCTCTCTCCGTCAAATAAATAAATAAAATATTTTTAAAAAATAATGCGTTAATGAATATCATACTCATGAAGTGCATTTGATATTAAGCATACACCTAGTAAGTACTAAGAGAAAAATATATATTATTTTGATTTTATAAAAAAAATAGCAGGTACTATTTCTGTAAATAGTGACTGCTCTGTGTTTCATAAAAATTTGGTTGGTCTGGTTTTATCACTAATTTTACATTTGTGCTTATTTTATTTTTCCTTTCTTATTCACTGAACACATACTCTGTGTGAAGTATGGTGGAAAATGCTGGAAACATAAAATGAATAAGACAGTCTTAGCCTAGTGAAGGAGATTAACACATAAACAAATGACATAAGTGGCTAAATGATTTTCAATAAGAATTTACCACAGGAAAGTTATACATCTTCCTTTTAAGTTCCCAAAACATTTTCTTGCATGACTATGTGTAACTGAGAATCAGACATCATTCTAGTCACTGAACACTATGCAAAAGAAAAATCGTACTTATCACAAATAATTTTGATAGAAAAAGGCACTGTAGCATCACACAAGTTCATGAGATGTTGCTACACACACACACACAAACACATACGCACACACACCACACACACATCACACACAAATGAAAGTACTGAAAGAGATAACTGACCACAAGGAACTTGCAGTCTCACGGGACTGCCAAGAAGGAAAGAATAGTATAGGGCAGGGAAGGGCATTATAAGTAGAAAGAACAGCATATGCAAAGAGATAAGGTAGGAGAAAGTGTAGAATATCCCTTAAAGTTAGTAGGGTGTACAACATGCTGTCAACAATATAAGAACTAGAACTACAGAGAAAATTTCCAAGTAAATTTTAAAATACTCAAACTTGCCTTTTAAAACCATGGAAAGTTTCTTTTTTTAAAAGTAAACCCCCAGATACATACATCCCAGTAAGAACCGCAGAGACCCTGCTGAAAAGGGACAAAGTTGCCCTATAGCAATAGCCTGGGAATGAAGAAGGATCAGATGTTAGTGTTTTAAAGGATGAACTGAGAAGACTGTCCTTGATTGAACGTAGGGGAAGAGAGGAAGAGTGAGATTACCTGAAGGCTGAATTTTCTCTGCACAGATTGGGAACTTAACTCCATCTGCTTGTGAAAGTTATTTTTAATAAAAGTAACGCAGTAAGTTATTGGCAGGGCCAGAAAAGGAATTGAATTCCCCTAATCATAAATTAGTAGCAGAAAGATGGAAGGGCTTTTTTAAAAATCATGCTTCTGAAATCTACCTACCTGTAACTTCTCATGATTTTTCTTTAGTTCTGTCCCCTGGAATGTCAAAGAACTCTGGCAATGATAGTTCCATCTTCTCATTCTCACCTTCAGAACAACCTTTCCAAGGAAATTATTATATCTCCATTTCATTTTTTTATTTTTTAATTTAAATTCAGTTAATTAACATATAATGTATTATTAGTTTCAGAGGTGGAGTTCAGTGATTCATCAGTCTTATAGAATAATAGCCAGTGCTTATCATATAATGTGCCTCCTTAATGCCCATCACCCAGTTACCCCATCCCCTCCACCCCTCTCCCCTCCAGCAACCTTCAGTTTGTTTTCTATGTTTAAGACTCTCTTACAGTTTGTCTCCTTCATTAATCTCATCTTGTTTTATTTTTCCCTCTCTTCCCCTATGATCCTCTGTTTTCTTAAATTCCACATATGAGTGAGATCATAACATAATTGCCTTTCTCTGATTGATTGATTTCACTTAGCATAAAATCCTCTACTTTCATCCACGTCATTGAAAATGGCAAGGTTTCATTTTTTTGGGTGGCTGAGTAATATACCATTGTATATACGTACCACATCTTCTTTTTCCATTCATCTGTCTATGGACATCTGGGTTCTTTCCATAGTTTGACTATTGTACACATTGCTGCTATAAACCTTGAGGTACAGGTGCTTCCTTTTACATTTGTTTCTTTGGGGTAAGTACCTAATAGTGCAATTGCTGGGTCATAAGGTAGCTCTACTGCCAACTTTTTAAGGAATCTCCATACATTTTTCCAGAGTGGCTACTCCGAACTTGCATTCCCGTACCATCCCCATTTCAAAGGTGGGAATACCGAGACATAGGAAGGTTAAGCCATTTACCTCAGGTCCCATGGCTGTTACTAGAAGTCTAGGGATTCAGACCTGGAACAGTTCAAATATATGCCAAGATTCAGTCCACGATGGTCAGAATATTTCAGCAGAATTAACAGTTATGAATTAAAGGTCCTTAATATGGCAAATGATGATCTTTTTTAAGGTAGTTCTTGGTAAGAAGAGTGAGTAAAATATTGTAAACAGTATAAAAATAATTTTGGTAAAATATCTAAAATAAAGACTCTAGTTACTGTTTTTTCTTTCAACAAATGCAGGTATTACATCCTGTAGTAAATTCTACATCATTAAATTGCTTCTATGAGACTCTACTATTTTCTACATTCTATAAAGTATATACAGATTGGTAAACTCTAACCCAAAATGACCATAGATGTTTTATGGGTAGAAGTTAGAGTACCAAAAAATACAGAGAGGCCTAGAATCATACTTATTGGTTATACTTTATCCTTCTCAGTGGTGAATACCCATGACAATGGAAACCGACAACCCTCGTTAAGAGAGTAACTTGTTCAAGAGCTCTGGAGGTGAAGGTGGAAGGATGATTTTTTAAACTGAAAAATATCTTGCTCAGTGTTGGCCTACACCAAAGCCCATGTGTGGAAATAATAGAAGATTTGAGTAAAAGGAGTAACAAAACTACTAGAATAAGCATAGTAAACTCAAAATCTGGCCTCAGTTCTGCCAATTATTAACTTTGTAATAGTAATTAATTCATTGCATACATTATGTCTGTTGGCATTGATAGCAATTGTGTGGGGTTGACTAGTGAGGAATTTTAAATTCAGAGACTGGTCTTCAGACCAAGATTACTGTAATAGTGACTAGGTAGGGAACTAGTAGTGAAATGTATGTCTTTTGGCTCCTAATACAGTATCTTCTATTAAAAAGGAGAAAAGCATAAACAATGTTTCTTTTGATTTTGGAGACCACTAAATTATTTGATACAAGTCACTACAACCATCCTTTGTCCCAGATGAAAAGGGCACCATTTTTAGAAGGTTCAGTCTTGCCCTCCTCCAGTACTCTCCCTATACCCTCTTGTGAGGAGTCCAAGGGCCATGAGGATGTTTGAACTTGGAATCCATACCCTCCTTGTAGACCATGTTCCAGACACTTGGAATTCTGAGTCCACTTTTAGGACCCACGCAGTGCTCTTCACTCGGTCTGTCCTCCCACAGGTAGGAAGTGTCCCCATTGTGTACTTCTGGACCCAAGTGGGGGCCAAGAGGCAGCTGGATGGAGGTGATGGAACAGCAGGCAATGGATGGAACATTCTACAGCATGTATGTTAAGTTGCTTATGAAGTAAGATGATTGTGAGCAAGAAGAGAAGGCCAGTCACAGGTCAGCCTCACCTATTCTGGAAGAGCTCTGATGATCCAGGAGACAGAAAGTTCTAAATTTGAGCCCAGCTTTCCAGACATTTATGAAGATCGATAGAATTATAAAGGTAGAAGGAAAGAACGTATTTTAACATTTTTTGTTCAGTTTATGACTTCTAAAATTATTTATGATGTTTTAAATATTTTAAGCATTTAGATAGAGTATGGTAGGGCCTTCATGAAGCAGATCTTTCAAGATAAAGATATAGATAAATATCTAGATTTCAGACGTAGATATATATTTAGATTTATATACAAAGATATAGATAAATATACCTAGAGAACAAATAAAGTACCTATTTTATATAGAGACTCTATTACTGGGCATATAGGTATGAACAAGACAGACCAAGTCCCTGATGTGTTCTAATGGTATGGATTCCTGGTCTCAAAGAGATTAGCCTAGCAGGTGATACAGATGAAACAGGAGAATAAAATGAGCATTAAAATGCACAAGTATAGGGTGTTATGGGGAATGGTAGATTAAAAAAGAAGGCAGTGATGTCTAGGAAGTCTTCCTAGATGAGGTAGTAGTAGCAATAATAATAATAATAATACAAGGAATTCTTAAGCTAAGAGTAAGATATTTTAACCTAAAAATAGATTGTCTTAGGGAACCATGTATTTTACTACCTAAATAGTTTAACTTTCTAATTTTTAAATAAGACTGAACTGGATGATAAACCTGGGGAACAAAGTTTGCGCCATTCATGGATAACTTAACTAAATGTTCTTAGCAAAGCACTGTCTTTCTTTGTACAAATGTATACTTACATTATCACACAATATGCGTAAGATACAAAAATATACCAAAATCAAGCCAACCTTCCAACTTCGTCAGTAGAGCATGATGAGTCTTTTGTTAGAGGGGAGAAGCCAGCAGGGGCTCGGGTGGTATAGAATGAGTGCGAACGGCACATCTGTCCAGTGGGCTTCCTCTGTAACTCAAGCAGAGTGACCATCCTGGGAGGACTCTCCGACCTTAAAGAGCCCAAGTCGTAACCTCAAAGAAAACAAGAGGAATACCCCAAACTACACAATAGGCAGAGATCTCCAGCACCGCTGGATTACTTGCTTTAGGAAGTGCAGAGGAAGATGACGGAAAGAGAGCCATGTGTTTGCGTTTGGGGGCAGAGGTGAGTGTGAAAAAGACCAGACAGCTGTGTACTATTGTAAACACATTTTCTAAGTTTTAATGAATTCTAAATGGGATGGGTTTTTTTCTTTTTCTTGAGGGGAGAAACAATAAAGCACTCTTAGGCAGGAACCATTTCTTTTCCACATAGTTTCATATATTTCTGCTAAGGCTATACGTCTTCCTGAAAGTTGAAAATCTTAAATATTTCAGTAATGACTACAAGTTCTCATCCTTTTTATGATACAAATCTTTGCTACAACTGGGGTGCAGTCTTCAATTAGGCTTATTTTTCCAGGGTTGTACTTTTCTTGTCATCAACAGCAATGGCGCTGCTGTCCACTAGCTTGCATGTGTTGATTTTCTGTGGTGATGATGATTTTGCCTTGATTCCTCTGAACTCTCTTTCATTCTGTCCCTCCTTGTGGCCACGGTTTATACCTGACTGCGATTAGGGGTACAGTCAATAGACCGAGGAACAAGACAGGGAATGTGGGTCTGCTGACTGGCTTCTAGGAAAACAGAAGGGATATCTGACTCCAAAAGTTTCTTAAGGAAATGAAAGGGGACCCACAGATCAAATCTACTCCGTCTGTCCTTGAACTCCTTCCCACCTATCGCAGACAAAGAGGCTCTTTCTTTTTCTCCATTGATTGTCTAAAACGTGTACCCTTAATTCTCTTTCCTGTACTTGATCCCGCTCTGTCGGTTCCCACCCATGCACCATCCACACAGTGTTCTAGTTTTTCTTCTTTCCTCTCCACTTTCTTTCCCTCCGCCTGGGGTTAGGGTTGGCAGGCATCTTCTGTGAAGGGCTGGATGGGGTAAGTAGTTTCAGCTTTGTGGCCTATGTGGTCTCAGCCCAACGTCTCAGTTCTGCTGGGAGCTAGAAGGCAATCACAGACAGTACATGGGTGTGAATGGGTATGACTGTTCCAATACTATTTTACTTAAGAAAGAAGAGGTCACACTACATTTGGCCTACTGACATAGTTTGTGACCTTCCGTCTAGGTAAATGACCAGGTTTTCCTCATATCCCTTAAAAAGAAAATCTCTTGCCTTGATTCTTCTTTTCCCCGTAGACTGCTATTCATCTCTATTAAGATGTTTATCAGTGGGAAAGTTCTTCCAAGCTTGCCATGTCACTTTCTCGTAAGCTGTCACCCACTCACCAAGGCTTCTGACCCTGACACTGTACTGACTCTGCTCTCTCACAGATCATCTCTAGCCTCCTAACTGCCTGTTCTTTCTCCTAATCCTACTTGATTTCTCTGATGCATGTGCAACAATTAAACACTCTGTCCTTGAAGAACCTTCCTCACATGTCTTTTGCTACAGCATATTCTCTCCCTCTCTTTCTTTCCCTTTCTGTTCTAGAAATGTCCTCTCAGCCCCCATTGTGTACTGCTTGAATGTCGGTTTAACTCAGGAGTTCCATTCTCATCTCCTTCTACACACTTTCTCTCTGCTGTAATGTCCGTTACCGTAATTTCAACAAATTCCCATATGCTCATGACTCCTAAACATCCTCAAAGAGCTTTGAATTTTTTCCCTTCCTAAGATAGGAACTTCCAGTGTCCAACTCATTGGTTGTACAAGCTAATAAGTTCTCTATGGAGTGAAAAAGTGTAGCAATTCTGTGGCCAATGATCTAGGTTGCAGTTCAGACTTGGGGTGGCCCTGGGAAAGTTCCTTAGATTCATGGAACCCATTTCATCATACATAAAAAAGAATAACAGTCCCTTTCTAGGCTTTTGGAAGATTAAACGCAATATATACCCTCAGTCTCTTTATTAACTATTTTACAGAGACCTCACAAATATTTCTATTTTAATGATGATGTCCTTTTATGTCCCCTTTCCTTTTTCTTCATTCCTCCAAACCTAATTGGTCAGCCCATCCTTTTCATTCCCTGTCTAAAGTCTTTCTCAGATTTTTCTCTTTTTACTGCACAAGTTCTAACCCTGCTTCTAGCCTCCCCTGCCCCCACTCTGGTCTCTATATTGTTATTATTGATATATTTCTAATGAAAAGATGAAGGTAGCATTTTTTATTGGCAGTAGGATATGGTCCAAATATTTAAGTCCATTTGCAGTCTGAATTCAAGCTTCATCTCTACCTCTGTCCCACCCTATACATAAACATAGACCTCCCTGTCTTCTAACCATAACAAGCTACCCTGCTTCCTGAATGTGCCAGATACATTTAACGTCATCTGAGATTTTGACCAAGCTTTGATTTAGGCAAGAAAACCAACTCTAACTGGTGAAATTCTATTCAGTTTTCAAGATACACCTTGACTGTTAACTCCTCTATACAGCCACCTCTCCCTACCCCATTTGGAACCAAGTATTTTCTTTGGTAAATCATCACTAAAAATAGACTGTAAGTTCCGCTGAAGTGGGTACTTCTTTTTTAATGTTTAATTTTTTTAATGTTTTTATTTAAATTCTAGTTAAATAGCCCATAGTGTAATATTAGTTTCAGGAGTAGATTTTAGTGAATCATCCCTTAGATACAATACCCAGTGCTCATCACAAGTGCTTTCCTTAATCCCCATCACCCATTTAACCCATGCCTCTGCCCACCTCCTCTCCAGCAACCCGTAGTTTGTTCTCTATAGTGAAGAATCTGTTTTATGGTTGTTTCTCTTTTTTTGCATGTTTGTTTTGTTTTTTTAAATTCCACATACTAGTGAAATCATAGGTATTTGTCTTTCTCCTATTGACTTATTTTGCTTAGCAGAATACACTCTAGCTCGAACCCCAGCATTGCAAATGGCAAGGTCTCATTCTTTTTTATGGCTGAGTAATATTCCATTGTACATATACATGACATCTTTTGTATCTATTCATCTGTCAGTGGACATTTGGGCTTTTCCCGTGATTTGGCTTATAATGCTGCTACAAACAGCATGTGCCCCTTCAAATCCATATTTTTGTATCCTTTGGGTAAATACCTAGTAGTACAATTGATGGGCCATCATAGGGGACTTCTATTTCTTAACAGGACAGAAGCTCTCAAGTAATAGTAGGTGCTTGGATGTTATTACAGCATGAACATCACTATAGTTTAAACAGTTTAGCCAACTGATCTTTTTTTTTTCCCTAGTGACAAAAAAAGTTTCAAGATTCAAAGAATCAAAGAAGGTTTAAGATTCTAGTTTTGAGACTTAAAATGTACTTTCTCTGTAACTTCTTTTCTCATAACTGACTAGTTGAAAACAGGAAGAAAGGAGGGAAGGAAAAGAGAGAAAATGAGTCAATGGCCCACTTGCCAGAGCCAAAAGGAGGTGGGGGCCAGAGGGGGTAAGGGCCGGGGGAGGGGGTGCTAGAGGAAACCTGAAAGAATGAAGACTTAAGTAAAAATGAATTTTTTCAAGTTTCATTTTGCTTGTTTGCTTACTTGCATGTCTGTTACAAGGAAGGATATTTACTTTAAGCTTTTTTTTGCTCAGGAATATGACAAATGATAAAATGATATACAGTGCTAATAATAAGTCAGATAGGAGATATTGTGGGTTCTTGAAAGTTTTAAGGATTAAGGAGCCTTAATTCTTTCTCAGAATTAGCTGCAATCTTAATTCTATTATTTCTTTGCATCTTCTGACCTAAGACTAAATGGTATGGCCAAAAGCTGAAGTTTAAAACCAGCTTCTCCAAAATTTCTTACCTGATAATACAAGTCTCTCCATTACCATTACTATATAATTATGCCCTATTACGCATATCTTGTGTTTTCATGACAATATGTATTTATGTGTTATTTATTCTCTGCACTAGAATTGTATCTAGGCATAAATCCATATTTGTATTTCTCAAATTAGAAATTAAGACAAGGCGAATTCTACCAACTGTCTATATAGCTCAGGGTTAAATTTAGGTAAAATATGTGTTAACTAGGTACTCAATTCCTTATTAAAATGCATAATTAAAATCATGGCTTCATTATTATGGAAAGTTTTTGAAAGCTCACCAAAAGAATGATTTGTATTTATCATTATTATTTTTGTCATAACTACTATTACTTGACATCTTAAAGCCTCATAGCTTTTGTAATAAATTCTAATGTACAAATTAATTATTCTCTTCTATAAAACATTCAAAAATTCTATAATTCATAAATAAAGTTATTCAAAGTTATGGTAAGGTGTTCCAAAAGCACCAAAAGGGACCCTCTATTAGCCTTTGGTTTGGGTTTGTTTTTTTTTTTTTTTTTTAGCTGTGAGTCTTTTAAAGATACAGGATACAGGTTTGCAATAGTTTGATGCACTGGCTTTTTCTTTTGTGGTTCTGAATACGAATTCAGCTGAGACTTAAAGAAACAGGAAGATATTTTGATTTGAAAGCTATATGAATTCACAAGGGAATGAGTTTGGTTTCTTCTCTACTTTGTAATGCAAAGAAGTGCATTCCACAAAATCAGATCAAACAAGCCATTAATTCGACAGTCTCAGTCCTCCTAGCCCTATTGATTCAAAAAGCTGAAAACAGTTATGGAGGCTTATTGGCTCCAATTAGGCGTCGTGAAGCTTGAGGTTAGAAGAAATGAGTGTACTGGGAGAAGAATCACTCAGCAACAGAATCCTTCTTAACATTGTATCATGAGTGGGCATCAAATCTTGGTCTCCTATTATTTTTGTACTTTTTCATTTATTGATTATCTTTATGGACTTGTTTCAGAATGTCCAGAGTCTCATTTCCAAGCTGATTGTGTCACCTTTTCGGTTGCTTTTAGTGACCAAAACATATTTGTCTCATCTTCTGAGATGTTTCATGACTATAAGCTCAAGAGCTTCCTATAAGGCTCATTTAGATGTTCTCAAAGAATATTTTCAGTTCCTTCTATATGACTCTTATGCATGTGGAAATGCCTCAGGATATACTCTATTGATGGATTAATCAATAAAGACTCTACAGATACGTACTTATTTCAGCACATGCCTCATCTTGAATGGAAATAACCCCTCTCGTTAGAGGTGTCTAGCATTTTGGGTTTTTTTGCCCTTATCAATAAGAAGCCCAGCTAACTCTCATGACCACCCCTAGTGCATATAAATAATATATATCCACAATATTGGTCTTTAATGTTAAGATCTTAGTAAATAGTGCTACAGAAAGGAAGAGTCAGGGAGGAAAATTTTATTCACATTTTTTTATTATTATTTGTTATTCACATTTTTAAGAACAATATCTAATGAAGTGATATAATGTTATTTATAGCTGCTATTTTGGAAGATCAATGTTTCTTCAGATATTCTTTTCAGAATGTCCATTTTTGTCTATGTCTTAGTGACATGGACAGAAAAACGATTTTTCCTCTAAATGATCACAATACCCTTATATCTCAGATAACTTTTCGTGTATAATCAAATAACAGGATGTTTTCCTGAGGTGTTGTTGGGGATGCTGAAGGAAAGACTTGATTGCTAGAATCAATTATCAGTTATAAAATCCTTGCTTATCATTTGTTAACAAATCCTCAGTAGGAAACCTTTTGATCAGCTTGGTATAAGCCTGAATTTGGCTTTACAATGAATATATTCCAACTCTAATAGAAGATGACTGTGTTTCCAAGTATATTTAAAATAAGGGAAAAAATAAGATTATTGTAATAAATCTAACATCACAGCAACCAATTCATGGAGCTTAATTATGACACTACTAAATGTGAAAATCTATTCAGCGCTAGGAACACTTTTCACATTACATTCACGCTAAAGATTGGCTGTTAAGAGCTCATTACTGGTATTTTTCTAAAGAGTGGTTTATTAAACACAGTTACCTAATAAGCATCTTTGGTCGTGCAAATTGCTGAAAACAGTAATGAGTCTGATTAGACTTCATTTCAATTACGACAGCTTGTCTAGAAAAAATATATATACATATATATATATTTCTTGATGCCTCAGAATCTAACTATAAGACACAGCAGAGTTTAAAAAATAAAAAGCCACCTCCATGTTTCCTTTCCACAGTTCACTAATGAAGAGACAATTGTCCAAGTCATCATCCAATTTACACACTGGAAAACTGGATGGACACAGTGGAGTCACAATCATGTTTGGTTAAAAACAGCAAAGGCTATCTTGACTAATATGTCTAAATAAGGTCACCTTTAGTTTCTCTCTGCTTTTTTTTTTTTTTCCTCCTTAGGAATATAAAGCTATAAATGAGGTGGAGACTTAAAAATGATTCATTCTTATTTGGTTTGTGGAGGTTATTCTCCAAATTAATAGGCTCACCTTTCAATTACATTTTATCCATGGATCTTCTCCTTAAAATCATAACAATACAGAAAGCTGTTGGACTATGCATGCTAATTACCAGGCCAATTTTTTTTAATACATACATCAGGAGGAAAAAAATAAAAGAGGCCAAGCTTTATGAACGTGCAGTAATATTTCAAAAAGTGTCAAGAAATATTCATTCATTGGACACCAAACTTGATTTTGATATTTTAAAAAAGTATGTTATTTAGCTGCATTTAACAGCTAACCTCCTATTAAATCATGCCTGAATATTACTGCTCAAATTGAAAGAAAAAAAATTGTTAATGTAAAAAGCCTTTAAGTGATTAAGCTGTCATTGCTGTCATTCGGGTACTCCAGTAACATTTTAATGCTTCTGGGAGCTATGGCCAGGGAGGCAAGGCATTATTTTATGCTATATTCTCTGAATAGATTCTTTTTTAAAGTATAATATCATTTGACACTGAACAGGATAAAATAATTTCTAGGGTAAAATATGAAAACAATGGCTGGATGTAGAAGCATTTAAAAAAAGGAGGGCACAGTAAAACATCCTCACCTGAAAAACTTCACAAGTTAGCTAAGTGATCAGGTAATGGCCGTTAAGACGAAAGTCAAATATAAATGAATGCTCTTGTAGGCATACGGATGCTTTCAAAAAGAGTTACTTAAAAGGAGACCAGTTGCAAATATGTCATTTCAATGAGAAAGGAATCTTCTTAGACTTATGATTCATCATTACTTTTATGAATTCTCTATTGTGTTCAAAAGGAAAAAAAAAACTGTTCTAAAAAAAAACCATTCTATAGAAAACACAAAAACACTTCTAAACTGACTATTGGGGGTGCTTTCCTATGTAACCCAGTTATTACATATTTTAATTATTTGCTTTTCAAGGATTTTTTTAACATTTTATCAAAAATGATTCTATTAAATGTGTCAACTATACTTCAATTAAAATTATTTTATTTTTTGTATTCAACTGAGAAAATATCAGTATGTAATAAAATTGCTATTAGGCTTCCTTTTTGAAGAATACTACACACGTGAACCCAGGCCTCCTGGAAAATGACCGCTCAGTTAAGGCAAAGAGTGTTGGCAGCCCAGTTTGGAATCATAAATAAAACTCTAAGTTTTATAAGTTGGAAACTTTTTGAGGTATAGGACTTGGTTCAAGCCACAAATAATAAATACCTAGCTAAAGAAAACCTGAAATATGCCTGTGTTTAAAAATATGACGTGCGCATTTGTAAAATCATTTAGAATAAACTTTGGGTTCTGAGATTATTAATAGTAAAGCAGATCATTTTTAGGAAAAAAAGCAATTTTATTTTATTAAGATTTTCTTATTTTATTTATTTGACAGAGAGAGAGAGAGAGAGAGAGATCACAAGTAGGCAGAGAGGCAGGCAGAGGGGGAGGGGGAAGCAGGCTCCCCGCTGAGCAGAGAGCCCAGATGCGGGTCTCCATCCCAGAACCCTGAGATCATGACCTGAGCCGGAGGCAAAGGCTTAACCCACTGAGCCACCCATGCACCCTGGAAAAAAGCAATTTTAAAGATCTCCTTTCTTTCTCTGTCACTTTCCCCCTATTTTCTCTATATCCTTTCTGTAACTACAGACATAACACTGAAACACAGGCCCCGAGATCTGATGTGTAGGTGTAACCTAATCACCTGCAGGGGTTAGGTTTTCCTGTTGTTTAGGGACCTCCTGTAAAAAGGATGCACACAATTTGAAGAGGGAGCAGGAATATTCGACATATTTACTCTTTCAACATAAGCAACTAAAACTAGCAAATTTAAAAATCAGTTTCCTTCGTCATAATGTGCGCTGAGTGTTACATGTTAAGTGGTGAATCACTAAATTCTACTCTTGAAACTAACATTACACTATATGTTAATTAGCTAGAATTTAAATAAAAACTTGAAACATTGGGAAAAAAACAAGTTTCTTTCCAATTCTCTGCTGATTTAAATGTGACTGTTAACTCCTTTTTCTTTAAAAAGTATTAGCAAATACTGGAGCATTTCCATAACTAAGGAGGCAAATAAAATAATGCATGATAGGTAAGAAGTATACAACTATAGTATTGTTTATACCATATAGAAGCAACACCCTTACAGCTTTTAACTCTATTGACAGTACTGAAAGCAAGTTTATTCTTAACTGCTGTATTAGAGACAAAGTAAGCCATATTTATTCACAACAGAAGAAAGTCAGATTGGAACTGATTGTAGAATTGTAAACAAAAAAATGCAGATATGTAGTTCATGTGATTAATGGGACTGGACCAATCATCGTTTTAAATTCAGCCAAGACACAAAATAAAATAAAATAAAATAAAATAAATTCAGCCAAAGCCTAAACTTATTTTTTTTTGACATATTGGCATCATCTACCGTAATAGTAGATGAAATGATGTTGTTAAATATTGACATAGGGAACATGACCAAGATAGAATATTCTCTGAAGAAACAGTTTCTTTTAGGTTAGGTTGTTGGGCACCCCCTCCAGGAAAGGAAGTGCCACTTTCTTTGAGGACGCTGATATCCTTCCTCTCTTTTCTGCTTCTGTCTCATTATGCAACATTCTTTGTTTTTACAAATGGAAGAGCCAACAGCGCTAATGAC
Source organism: Mustela erminea (assembly GCF_009829155.1). Classification (NCBI taxonomy): domain Eukaryota; kingdom Metazoa; phylum Chordata; class Mammalia; order Carnivora; family Mustelidae; genus Mustela; species Mustela erminea. Next base: position 59,928,535 of record NC_045621.1, on the reverse strand, counting down.
TGGACTGTCATTCACACTGCACTTTTAACAACGTTCTGTTTATCTGGAAATCAGAGCATCCTAATTATATGTGGTGCTCAGGTTTATTTCACCAGACCATAGGATGGGGCTGGAGGGCAAAGTTGGGGGGCTGCGAGGGGAAGAGGTAAGGGAACTAGTGTTGTTAGTAAGAGCTCTTCACTTCTAATCCTGGACTGTGTTGATTGTATTCGAAAGCAGCTTATCCTCATACATTGTCTCATATGGAAGAAACAATCCTAAACCTACCTAAACTCATTTCATATGTAGCTTTTCCACTGCCTTCAGATCAAAGTTATTTTCTTCAGGCTGGACTAAATTATACACAGGTCCCAGGAGTGAAGGACACTGAATTAATGCACTATGTCACCCAGCCCTGACTATAGAATATTTTTATCAAAGTCCAAGACACTATTTTGCTATTGCATTAAAAATTAATGTGCAAATGGCCAAAAAGAGAAAAATGCATAAATAACCTTAACAAATTTTGTCTGTGCTTTTTGCACATTTTAGAGTCACCTTAAGCAGAGTTTTTAAGGAGAATGGTTGAAAAGTTGTATAATATGTAAATCATATTCTGTTCCTTTGCCTAATTATATGAGTGAACCCTCAATCTTAAATAAGAAGCCCCAATGGTCTTTTTTTTTTTTTTTTTTTTTTAATGTAAACTGTCTTTTTAGAGTAAGGTTCTAGAGGAACACAAAAAAGAGGATGACTGCAAATTTCATCTTACACAAGGTCGTGGAGCTTGGGAGATTCCGAAATTTGTTTATTGACCCATGTCAGCACAGCATGTTGGGCAAAAAGTGAATACAGTTCGGTTTAAATATAACTAAACTGAACTTTACATGTATATACTTGAAATAGAATACACATGCGCAAATAACTACTTACAAATAGCTACGTCTGTGCTTAATGATTAACATAACATTTTAGGATTGTGACCAAGGAAATTAACCAGCCATGTCATAATTCAAGGTTGGTACCATGCCCGGTTTGTATTAACTGAAAGTGCAAATTTATTTTATATAGCACAACAGTAACTTGAGAATCAACTGGAATAACCTCAGACTTTCAGGACTAAAGTGATGTTGCCTTGGCAGAGACCTTTTTAAAAATAAAGACTCAAATGACAGAAAATGCACGGTACTTTTGGCATGTGGATTTCTTTTTGTGGATCAACCATACAGGCCGGATGCTATGAATGTAGCTCGGGGCTTTCAGGTTGTGTTAACCCCGTTTATCCCTGCACGCTACACAGCTCACCTGTTATTTACACACATAAGAGGGTTGATACCGCAGAACAAGGGGAGTGCTCTGTTGTGACACAGAACATACATATTCATTAGCCCGGGCAGTCCCCATGGACATATGTGGTATGTCCTGATGATCTTTGTATGACAAAAAGAACCGGGGGGAAGGGTAGATGGCTGTAATGGACTGAAAACGTATATGGGAAAAGGGAAGAGACAGCATGAGAAATGAAAGGCCATAAAGGAACAACTTTAAAGGTTACCTACAATGCACTCTTTAAGCTGATTACAAATTATCTAAACACATTCACATAGGTAGAATAAACAAAATATCTAACTTAACATGGAAGAATCAGTCCTTTTACCTAGTAACCCTCCAACTCTTTCCCGTGAAATAGTTGATGACGCCTGACACTAAATATTAAGATTCAGAGTGTGGATCATTTGCATATTTTAAATTGTTGTATGTATATGCGTAGCCTTGTATTCTTTGGACTTAACTGTGGTTATACACAGGATATACACAGACTTTTGGACACTGTTTGTTTACTTGACTTAGGTTAGTATTCAAAAATTTGTACACAGAAACTTTTGTTAAACCCAACCCTTACCAAAAAACCCGAAACAAAAAGTCTGAATTGTGATTTTAAAATAGACTGATTTAATGTGAGCATGATTGTATTTTCATTTGAATACTTGGATTTAAGTTTAGGAAATTTTAGGACACCCCCCCAACAGGAAAAAATACTTACTTGAATTATGAATTCCTGGGTTGCTTTAAGTGATAGGCTGTCCATCCTGATCATATATTAAATATAAACTCGGTGGACTAAAAGGGATACTACAGTCATCAGTGTAATTTGCTTTGCAGAAGTGCTCTTGCATTCGTCCTTATAAATGGAAGCCATCCTCTTATATATGTCTTACACATTATGACCTATCAGACCAATGCCTACAAGTTTTCTTCAGTATGAAATATTGGCAAAATAGTCATCTTTACACTGAATCACATTTTGAGGAGTATTTTGTTGCTGTGAATAAAATCTAATGTATTTTAGGGAAACTGACTCAGATCATAAGCCACACACAAATTTAACTGAAGGACAGAATATATATCATTCTAGTCTAAGTCGAGATGCCCATAATATTGAACACAGGTTCTTACTAGGCCCAAAATGATGACATGTAGAATAAGATCAGTTGCTTACCCAGATAACATCCTCTCTAAGATATAGAAAGCATAACTTGGAATAGCTTAAACAGTCTCTCAAAAGTTGTACTAAAGCTCCTGACTGACCTAGGGGGAAGCTTTACAATTTAAAGAAGCTTTGGTTTGCGGTTTCAGTACCCATGGCATACTCAAAGGAGCATATTAGGAATGGTGGGACTTGACATAGGGAATAAGGAAAACAGCTAGAAAAAGTATCTGACAAATCAGAGCAACGGGGGAAACAGTGAAATAGCAACGTGGAAACCAGCTTTTTAAAAAATCATTATTCATCATCCTACACTAAGGACACTGAATCAACAAGAAAATGTCTATCATTTTCCCTATGTTCTGATTAAGAAGACAGGAATGCATATATACGTGTGTGTGTATGTGTATATCTAAACACACACACATATATATATGTATTACGTATATCTATATACGTTTTATGTGTGTGTGTGTATAAAAATATATAAATAAAAGTATTTAGGATTTTTTTTTTCCTAAAGATACTACTTGTTCAAGTTTTAGAGCACTATACTTGCTAGTTCCCAAAAAATGTACTTAAGTGTAAAAGCTGGCTTGAAGCTTCTAAATGTAGTCACGGATTTGATTGTTTACATCACTGATCAGTACCATCGAAGTACCGAATGTTATAATGGGGAGTGGGGACGGTGTGACAAAGTAGAGAAGGCTGCCGTGTCCAAAGTGGGCAGCTGGCTTTCAGATTCAGTCAGTTGTTGCCAGGCAAGAATGAGATCTGGTCGTCTAAGAGCATTCAGCTTGTCTTGAAAAATAGGAAATACAGAAATAGAGAATCTTTTTATAAAGTCACTGATTTTTAAAACCCTGTGCTGGCCAACAAAAGCTGGTTGCAGACTCTCTGCTGCCCTCAGGTAGTGAGGTGGCAATTTCTCTACATTAGAGGGTGAGGTATTAGAACTATATTTACTAAGGGCCATTTAGCCAGAAATGCCTTTGTGGTTCTTAAAAAGGATCGCTTTATGCAAATATGGTGAAATGGGAGGAGGGAGTAATTTGCTTCAAAATGTATTATAATTTGGAGTCTTGAGGTGTGAAAGTGTGATTTAAAGAGAAAAATCATTTGACAGTATTGCTATATAATTAGAATATCTTATTTCGAGACTGCAAGTTTTGAGATCATTCTTAACTGGATTTAAACCTCTAAGTACTTTATTTCTTACTTGTAGTCTCTGCAACGTTGAGTAACAAGTAACATTTAAAATAAATAAAATACTATGAAAACATCTGGAATCGAAAATATTTGAATTTCTGACATCTTTTGGGTAAGCTCATGCTCTGTATTTTGCTGAGTATGAAAGAATTTTTACACCTTCCTTATAACCAACATTCCCACTGGAAAATTTCCTTTTCAGTAGATGTCTTGAGGTGGAAAAAAAAGTGATTTATAAATTCTAGGAATGATCTTACTTTTTTTCTGTCTAGTCAGTTTTGTTTTGTGTTTAATGCTCTTGTATTTTTTTTTTTTAAAGAATAAGAACTAATTGTATAGCAGTTCACAGTTGGAAGAGATATTCAATGCATATCATCACTTTAAGTAATCTTATTAAGAATCCAGTACGATATATGATACCATGAGGGTCTACGTTTTATGGCTGAGAAAAGTGAGTTCGATGTGCTTAAGTGACTTCCCCAGGGTTAGAACAAATAAGCAACGGCATGAGCAGAGCCAGTGGTCTGATTCCCAAGCTTGGGACATTCACTCTTCAGACAAAATTCTACAACCTTCTCTATGTTTCCATCAGTCCCTTTCTATCCCACCAAGCTAGCAGTGCCTCCAAATAAAACACTGTGTTAGGCAGAATAGCTGTCTACGCCACAGGACACCACAGTAAGTGAAGTACCGAACTATGACGGAGACTTTCGGGATTGGGGACTAGGTCACTTTAAAGTTCCCTTAGTCTCTACAATCAAAGAGAATTTAGAATGTGAAATTACAAAAGAAGACAGAAAGCTGAAAAAGTTTCATTGGCTGATAAACAGATTCCCTTGACTTAAAATTTTTAGACCCGAACCCCAGTATATATGGAGGGCCCTCAAGTCACTGACTAAATAAACTGAGTTAGCTCCTAGTTAGCTGGTAAAGGGCTTCTCATTTTGGGTGTTCTGAAGGTGAACCGGATGGAAGAGATGAAAGGGAACATGTCACGTCTGTGCTCTTGCCCCGCACTTTTAGATATGGCCTCACATTTTCAGGCTGGGAATTATCAGGACATGGGCCAAGGAAGATTCCAGATCAAATGGGTTAGTGCGGGGAAAACGAGACCCTGCTGTGTGGGCCTCAGCTTCTGAGGGTGAGGCTGCAGACGGAGAGTACTACTGGGTCTGCTCCAACGTTTCATTCGCTTGCCGCCACCAGGAAGGATCATGGCAGGAGAGACTGCGCCGGGCCAGGGTTCACTGCAGCAGGTTTGTAGGTGCTCTCTCGAAGCATTTTGCTGCATCCATCTGTATTTTTAGCCAATGAATTTGCTATTCTCTTCCTGAAATTTTTAGTGTTCTGTGTGTTAGTTCTGCCATTCCTTAAAAGATAATGAATCTGTAGTGTTAGGCTGAGGGGACTGTAAACAATTGAATATATTCAAGTTGACCCTTGAGCAATGCAGGTTTTGAAAATCCGCGTGTAACTTTCGACTCCCTGAAAATGTCACAGCCTACTCTTGGCCACAAGCCTTACCAATGGTGTAAACAGTCGATCAACACGTATTTCATAGGTCATGTCTATTACATACTGTATTTTTTTTTTAAGATTTTATTTATTTATTTGACAGACAGAGATCACAAGTAGGCAGAGAGGCAGGCAGAGAGAGAGGGGGAAGCAGGCTCCCTGCTGAGCAGGGAGCCCGATGCAGGGCTCTCGATCCCATGACTCTGAGATCATGACCTGAGCTGAAGGCAGAGGCTTAACCCACTGAGCCACCCAGGCACCCCTATACTGTATTCTTATGATAAAGGCAGCTCTACACAGGCAAGCAAATACCATGAAGAAAATCGTAAGAGGAAATAACATCGGCAGTATTGTCATGTGTTTACCCCCCCAAATAAGTGGACCTACGTAATTCAAAGCTGTGTTGTTCTGGGGTCAACTGTACTTTGTTATATTTACCCCAGGAGCGATTGCTTTCTAGAGAGAACATGGGTACCGATGCTATTGGATTTTTTAAAAACATATTTAAATAAATGATGGTGAAAAGTTCAGAGGTACCATGGCCCAAGGGAATGTAACAGGTGTAGTGACGTCGTGCGGTCCTGTGTGAGCATGTGTAGCTATCCTAGAGCCGGCAAGCCTTCCAGGCCTGCAGCTGTTTGCCTCAGGTCCCGCCCTTAGAAGTGTGAGAAAACCTGCAGATGAGGGCGGAGTCCCTAGCAGCCAGAATTACCCTGTGTGAACCTTGTAGAAGGAACCGCTTTTTTAGACCAGATGAACTGCTGAGCGGCATCGGGGTGTTAGGTAGGGGCGGCGGTCGGGTAGTGAGGGCCTTAGATTAGTATATCCAGGAATGTGTGCTAAAAATAGATTCCAGAGGCTTAGTCTCCTCTTTCAGATTTCCTCCCATTCTGAAAGTTGTTTTTATATCCTTCATTTTTCTGGGTAACAGCTTCTCAATCGTTTTGAAGCGAGGACAGAACTTCGAAGGATGTCACAGTTGTATCGTTTCAGAACAGTTAAAGAACAAAATGGAGCAAGTAAAGCAATGAGGCCGCAACTGGTTAGTGATTATTAACCTGAGTTATAAAGTGGTCGGAAATGATAAGAAAGGAAAGTGGTATCCAAACCGTCCAGTTTTATGGGAAATACAGACTTGTTCACATAACTTCATCCTATGGCAATGAAATAACAAATGCTCAGGCTTTGTACTGTAGTGCCTCTCACTGTGGTATAAAAAAGTATGTTAACGTCTCTTAAAAGCAATTTTCTATTAAATTACATATTTTAAAAACAAACACATTGCATTGTGAAATTTGCTGGCTATATTAAGAATTTCCTGATCCTTTCAAAAATAAAAATTGATGTTTTGGAACAATTCTTCAATTATCTTTAAGAACTATTTTTCTTACTTTCCACTGTTTTCTGAATTTTTATTGGACCTATTTAAGCTATTTCTAAACAGCAGTGGAAGTTATTGTTGTGGATTCATGTTTCTAAGAGTGTTAAAACAGTATTGTTTCTGAGATTTCTCTCTGCATGTTCCAGAGAGAAACCATATAAAAGCTGCTTTTAAAACCCACCTTATTATCTGCGTACCAAGTTAAGTGGCACGCCCATGCTGCTTCCGACATGTCTAGAACAGCAGTACAGTCAAATGGAGCATGATTTTTTTGTTCAAAGAACATTTGGCTCTACATTTTTCTTCCATTCCACACCAGAAATATCACCACCAATAAACAGAACAACAATAACAACAAGTTTGGTTCTCCTTCTGATTAGCATTAAAATTCAAGAGACTGATGAGAAAGCTCTCTGTGCTCCCAAGGCCAGGACAATCTCCTCAACACCAGCTTTTTCAGCTCCTACTGATAGTAAGAACTAGCTTATGCTTAACTATTAACTGATGCTTTAGAGTTACATTAATGATTTCAAAACACGGGATAAGTACTCCTGTTCCAGGGGATGTGAATAATTCTGTTCCCTTAAGGTTATTTAATCAAAGCTCACTTTTGCCTTTGGCAGCCCCACTAAGGTGATTATTAGTTAGTATGCATCAATAAATAAACTTGCAGTTATCTTGGTAAGCACATCCAAAAATAGCATGAGAATTCAAAGGTAATGGTATAGCCAGTAATTGTCCCAAGTCAATAATTTTGATAGGATCGTTGCTTAATTTCAGATTGAAACAGAAATCTTAGGAAATGTATTAGTTTTGCTAGGGTTAAACTCCTCAGACTCACAGAGTGAAAATGACCGACCTTTTTAATGTAAACTTTACATTCCTGTCTTTTACCATGATTATACCTTACTAAAACCATTTTTTGCACACCTTTTGTAAATGCTTAACTTAGGAGAAAAAGATTTTAAGCCAGTAAGAGGGAAGGGTGCCCTTTTTTGTTTGTTTTTCCAGTAATTATTCTAAACTAGAGCAGTTTCATTTCTTAAAATGGGCTTTTATCATGTTTGTCGTGTGTGTTAGCCATGCCTTTTAGTGTGTATGTGTGTCATGTTGTGTTTGTGGTAAATTCCATTTCCTGTGACTCCCAAAATATTTTTGGAGGCCTCCTTTCAAGACATTTATTCATGTTTCTTCTGTCTCAATCTCATCAAATGTCCACTCAGAGCATATGAGCATTCTTATTTTCTCAACTTTGTATTTGATAATCTTTTAAAGAAAAAATTCTAATAGAAATTCCCTGGAAATAATTTACAGGACTAATGAATTTGTAGGTCTTTTAGACAGTTCTACATTAGAGTCACATTAATATTCTTTCCTTTTTATAAGGCTTGAAGTAAATCCCATGACACAAGAAGAATTTAGATACTGATTACTTGCGATTGGTTCCTGGTGATTTGCTCTTAATAATTTCCAGTTGAATTTAATGAAAGTATGATTCCTGAAATGCTGCTTCATTAAAATTGCATCTTTTCCCCTTTAAGTGTGGTTTCGGTCATTTCACCCATTCTGCGATGTGTTTTCCTCCCCCCCCCCCCCCGCCCCCTTCAAAAGGAATGACTGAGAAAGCAGAAACAATTAAGAATATCACTTTAGTTCCTCCTAGAACTCACCCCCAGATTTTCTCGGACTGAAATGGTGCAAGCTGTACTTCATCAGGATTTTACTTTTTTTTTTTTTTTCCAATTGATGAAACTAGTTGTTTTAAATCGAGTTTTAAAAGAGAAACATATGAAGATTTGGGAGGAGTAAGGAAAAGGAAATTGAAGAAAGAATCTGTTGCATATCCAAGTGAAGTAAGGTCTTTCCTATTTTTATTTAAAAAAATAGAGAGCTTGATTAAGTTATACTGTGCAGCATTCAGACTTAATTTAACTGAGATGGTGATTTGCAAATGAATATCTACATGGATCCTTTTTAAAAATCCAAATGCAAATGAGTACCACTGCAGTAAAATATATTTGCAAATGAATCCTGTTGCTTTATTCATTTATTGTGTAATTACTGCAATCCTTCCCACCTTGTTTTCAGTATTTCTTAATCATTAAGTCGGAAGCATGACAGCAGTGCCAGCCCTGGCATGATTCTCTTTGACTAAAACCTTGTAAATTAACACAATTAGCACAGCATCATCCTGCTAATTAACTTCCAGTGTCTGGTGCAGTGGTTTTGCAAACAAGGAAGAGGGAGTCAGGAGGGAATCAACATGCCATTCTGTTACCAAACTCTGGGCTGTGTTCAGTTTAGCTCCGGAAGTCAAAGCTGGCCATGTCAGAAGCCAGAGTCTGGGAATGAAGAGCTAAAGGGGTTAGAGGAGGAAGGCGGAAGGGTGTAGGAGCTGTCAAAATAGACGGCAGTAATTCAGCAGGGAGCTGATGCCACAGACGCCTCATTCAGGCCAGGCCCCCTTCTTATCAAGGGATCTCTGCCAGAAGGCATAAGGCGGTTTATAAAATTCACTTTGGGTAGTACAAAGGAGTTGAAGGAGACCTATTTGAAATAGCCCTACCGGAATCGGAAGTGTTCGGATGAAGCAGAGATTAGGATGAGGTGAGCCAGCCCTGGGAGGCAAAACAGGGTTCCCACGCTCTACTGTAATGAAGTGTACGAAGTGTAGGTACGTCCTCCAGGGGATGTTCTAAATCCCCTTGGGCACTGGTTCCCTAATCTGTGAAATAAGGTAATTTCTAAAGTCTCTTTAAACTGTAAAATTCAAATGATTCTCTGATCCTAACTAAGAAAATACTCTGTTTTTACAGTTTGCTACTTAAGTCACCTTGCTTCAGTTAGTAATCTAGCAGGTGATCGACTCACCCATAGCATCTCATTATCTAGCTGTGCTCCTTGACTTTATGCCACACACACACTGTTTCCCACAGAAATCTGAAGAGAATCCACATTTTCTCCCTCTTCTCTCCTCTTAATACTCCCTTTCACCTGTTTGCTCCCTCCCTGCCTGCCCATCTGCCCGCCTTCCTTCCTTTCTTCCTTCCTCTTCTCTCCGCCCCATAGATGTACACATATATACAAACACACATAATAGGTGTACGTAAAGATATATGTACGTGTGTGTATATATATGTATATATATATGCATATGTATTCACCCCTCTTAGTAAAGCAGAGGGAAGGATTATAGGGGAAGGAGGGAGATTGCCAGCTGGTCTAAGACCGACAGACAAGTGATACTTGTTTTTTTTTTTCAGAGACTCAACAACAGAACTGAGAGGCAGAAAGGAGCCAGTTGTAATTCATACCGAGTTGTAGGCTTTGTGCGATGAAAGCGATGGAGCGCTGCCTGGGAGATTGCTTTGCTGCACTCCACGAAGCAGATTTGAAACTGTCGTGGAGCACTTTAGATGAGAGTTGGATTATGGAATGACCTGCTATGTCTGTGTCATATTGTTCTGCGCAGGGAGCATTATACTGTGCTAACTAGGTGTTCAGTACCAAATAAGAGAGGGGTCCTAGATGTGATCTGTCAGCTGTGTCTCATTTTTATATTGGTTAAAATATAAAACAGAAACTCTGATGTGAAGAGACAGGATGGCTCGATATTGCTCCTGTTAATAGTATCACGTGCCTCCTAGTTAAAAGATATGCATATTTCATCGTAAGAACCTGTGATCGGATTCTAATTTGACGGGAATGTGTGTGTACATATATATATGTGTGTGTGTGTGTGTGTGTGTGTGTGGGTTCCTGTGTTGCTCAGCGAGTAACTTGCTAAGCTTAATGGAAATCGATTTGCTTATTACTTTAAAAAACGAACAAAGAATGAGGTCTTCTGCAGGGTTTTTGTGTAAATTCGGTTTCCTTTTTACACAGGACTGAAATCCAGTCCGTTTTAAAGTGTCCACACTGTACAGGTCCCAGTGGACAGCTCTCACTGTGGGAATTCCTTGTAACAACTCCATCATTAATGGAAGGTAACAGGTTACCAAAGAATTTAGGGAAAAGCTTTCTCGCACATCTGACGAGTATCTCGGTAAATTAACTTTCCTCCCCCCTCCCCTGCCCAAATCTGCAGGCTTGAAGATGCAGTGGACGCCGGAGCATGCCCAGTGGCCAGAACAGCACTTTGACATCACCTCAACCACTCGGTCTCCTGCCCACAAAGTGGAAGCCTACAGAGGTCATCTGCAGCGCACCTATCAGTACGCCTGGGCAAATGACGACATTTCTGCTCTGACTGCATCCAACCTACTCAAAAAATACGCAGAGAAGTATTCTGGCATTTTAGAGGGCCCCGTGGACCGCCCCGTCCTCAGCAACTACTCGGATGCCCCATCCGGCCTCGTGAACGGTCGGAAAAATGAAAGCGAACCCTGGCAGCCTTCCTTGAATTCCGAAGCTGTTTATCCCATGAACTGTGTTCCGGATGTTATCGCGGCCAGCAAAGCCGGAGTCAGTTCAGCCCTCCCTCCAGCAGACGTCTCTGCGAGCATAGGGAGCTCCCCCGGGGTGGCCAGCAACCTGACCGAGCCGAGCTATTCGAGCAGTACCTGTGGGAGCCACACCGTCCCCAGTCTCCACGCAGGGCTCCCCTCTCAGGAATATGCCCCGGGATACAACGGATCGTATTTGCATTCTACTTACAGTAGCCAGCCGGCACCTGCACTTCCCTCCCCCCACCCTTCTCCTTTGCATAGCTCCGGGCTCCTCCAGCCGCCGCCACCGCCGCCTCCGCCACCAGCCCTGGTCCCGGGCTACAATGGGACTTCTAACCTCCCCAGTTACAGCTACCCCTCTGCTAGCTATCCTCCTCAGACTGCTGTGGGATCCGGGTACAGCCCCGGCGGCGCGCCTCCTCCTCCTTCAGCGTACCTGCCTTCAGGAATCCCCGCTCCTACCCCGCTGCCCCCCACTACTGTTCCTGGCTACACCTACCAGGGCCATGGTCTGACTCCCATTGCACCCTCGGCTCTGACAAACAGTTCGGCAAGTTCCCTCAAAAGGAAAGCTTTCTATATGGCAGGGCAAGGAGACATGGACTCCAGTTACGGAAACTACAGCTATGGCCAACAGAGATCTACGCAGAGTCCTATGTACAGAATGCCCGACAACAGCATTTCAAACTCAAATCGGGGGAATGGCTTTGACAGAAGTGCTGAAACATCGTCCTTGGCATTTAAGCCAACGAAGCAGCTAATGTCCTCTGAACAGCAAAGGAAATTCAGCAGCCAGTCCAGTAGGGCTCTGACCCCTCCTTCCTATAGTACTGCTAAAAATTCATTGGGATCAAGATCCAGTGAATCCTTTGGGAAGTACACGTCGCCGGTAATGAGTGAGCATGGGGACGAGCACAGGCAGCTCCTCTCTCACCCAATGCAAGGCCCTGGACTCCGGGCAGCTACCTCATCCAACCACTCTGTGGACGAGCAACTGAAGAATACGGACAGCCACCTCATTGACCTGGTAACCAATGAGATTATCACCCAAGGACCCCCGGTGGACTGGAATGACATTGCTGGTCTCGACCTGGTAAAGGCTGTCATTAAAGAGGAAGTTTTATGGCCGGTGTTGAGGTCAGACGCGTTCAGTGGACTGACGGCCTCACCTCGGAGCATCCTTTTATTTGGACCTCGGGGCACAGGCAAAACATTATTGGGCCGATGCATAGCTAGTCAGCTGGGGGCCACCTTTTTCAAAATCGCCGGTTCTGGACTCGTTGCCAAGTGGTTAGGAGAAGCAGAAAAAATTATCCACGCCTCTTTTCTCGTGGCCAGGTGTCGCCAGCCCTCGGTGATTTTTGTCAGTGACATTGACATGCTTCTCTCCTCTCAAGTGAGCGAGGAACACAGTCCAGTCAATCGGATGAGAACGGAATTTCTGATGCAGCTGGACACTGTACTAACTTCAGCTGAGGACCAAATCGTAGTAATTTGTGCCACCAGTAAACCAGAAGAAATAGATGAATCTCTTCGGAGGTACTTCATGAAACGACTTTTAATCCCACTTCCTGACAGCACAGCGAGGCACCAGATAATAGTACAACTGCTCTCACAGCACAATTACTGTCTCAATGACAAGGAGTTTGCACTGCTCGTCCAGCGCACAGAAGGCTTTTCTGGACTAGACGTGGCTCATTTGTGTCAGGAAGCAGCGGTGGGCCCCCTCCATACCATGCCAGCCACAGACCTTTCAGCCATCATACCCAGCCAGTTGAGGCCCGTTACATATCAAGACTTTGAAAATGCTTTCTGCAAGATTCAGCCTAGCATATCTCAAAAAGAGCTTGATATGTATGTTGAATGGAACAAAATGTTTGGTTGCAGTCAGTGATAACTTCTTTAAAAAAAAAAAATGTAATGAATGTTGGCACACACGCATAAAACCTGCTACATAGGGTCTAGAGCCCCTTTCCAGTAGTGTTTAAATCGCAAAGGGTACTGGGGAAGATGACGATTGAGTTGCATCTTTAGAGTCAGGGTAGATTTGGAGGAAAAAAAAAAAAAAAAAAACGCATCAAATGAGAGCTTCTGATTTGAGAGCCCCAGAGGACAGAAAGCATCTGTTGACGCTCAGTTCAGTTCAAGCTAGACAACACTCACCAAGGAGCAAGGTGCAAGTGTGTTGATTTCAGAAGGACATGAACCTCGTGTGTTGATTCCATTCTGCTGTTCTCGAGATTTAGTTGCTGTCAAGTGCCTGGAGTGGTGCTTTATTTTTTGTTTGCCTCACAATTACATTGGTGGCATGTGCTAATATAAAGAGCTTTAACTTCAAACATTATTGGACTAAAGAGATGAACGGTTGTGTGACGACAGAAAACCAGATTTTTGCCATTTTAAGAGCAACAGTATTCCTCAATCCTGTCTGTTCTGCAGTATTAAGCTAAGAACAGGTAAAACAGGGTAACGGTAATCTGGACCTTAATTTCTGCGGTTCATTTCTTTTAATGTTCTTGTCTGCAAAAACTCAGGAAAGCGATTGTGATTTGTACAGTACCTCAAAGGAATGTGTTGAAAGCACTATGTACTGCTGAGAGTAATGGGATAGGCTTCAATGTTACTTTATATTAAAAATGTATGTTTACCTCAACAATTGGAAAATAGCAAGGAAAATTACTTTGAATGTATCCGGAAAAATACTGACGTGTGATACAACTGAATATTTACATTTAAAGTAGAAATGGAAGGATTTTTTTTAAAAAAAAGATTCTTTTACTAATTATGGGGAATTAACCAGAGCAGAATAATTCTTTATGTCAAAAACTGCAAGAGTTCTTCGTACATTGCTCCTTGATAATGAAGTGAAAATGTTCTTAAAAGGTACACTGGTTAATGGAAAGCTACTTATTCAGTTCATGTTAGTGTCTAGAACACTCGGCCACAAGACCTGCTTAGGACCCTGAAAGTCACAGTACCTAAAAACTAGGACTGCCTTTTACTGCATTGGTGGTGGTGGTAGTTTGCGAGTTCTCTCTTCAAACTGCTGGGAATGGTGTCCTTCTATTCACTAATCTAGCTTATAGGCTTGCCGTGCTGTTTGATAGAATGCAGAAGATAGCAAGCAAAAACAAGCAAATACAAAACCCAACCAACCAACTTCTCTATATCCACAAAGAACATCTACATCCCCTCTCCTTTTTGACTCCTCTCTTCTCAGTGCAATTTTGCTTCTCATTTTGAAATCTTCTGGGCTATAGTGCTCCCACATTCATTTCTACCTCAGTTTTGTTATATTTCTCTTGGAGAGTAAAACAGAAAATTGGAAGTGGACACACACGCGCGCGCACATGCGCACACACACAACTCTACCTTGTCAAGCACGTTACTTTGTTTTCTCTCTTTTCCCATAAATCTAGTTTCCAAAAACATCAGTCTTATGCTTGCTTCTGCCTGAGTCCACCCCCACCCCCAGAATATGTGGTATTTTTCTTAATTTTCCATTCTTCTCCTGCTCCCCCTCCCCAAGTTGTTCTTTGTATCCTTTAATGCTTTATGTGCAACTTTTCATTGATAGCTAACTGACGTTCGGCAATGCCTCTGAACAGACAGTGTAGGCTGTAGCTTTCCAGAGCCACTGCCCGTGCATAAGCAGAACAGCCTGGCTTTTTGAATGTATTTTTCCTGGTTTTTTTTTTTTTTTTCCTTTTTTTTAGTTGAGAGATGCAGTAACAAAACTGTTGCAAAGCACTGGCATTTTATGTATTCAAAAAGTGGTGTACATTTTTTAAAAACTTAAATAAATGCAATGAGAAGCCCCAAGAAAGCTCTTTCTGTTATTGTTTTTTTTTCCTTCAAAAATTTTGACTGATTTCATTCACAATGTCAAATTCTCTGAACACTTAACATAGAGAAAGCTAATGAAGGACGTCATCATATATCTGAAATTTTATGATGCTTAATCATCACTCCCCTTTTTTCGTATTTTTCATGTTGCAAAAAACTGAGCAAATGAACCAAAATTTAGTTTACTGTGATATTCTATCAATTAAAACTGTGCTTACATATAAATATTCCATATTAAAAAGCAGTGCCTTTCATTAAGGATACAAAAAATGATATTTAAATATGTCCTCTGCTTTTCACGAGTGAACAAATGCTATAATCGTGTTCTGGCTCTACCCTGCACATCTCTTATTGTAAGGAAATTCTAATATCCTCATTAACTTGTAGGTTCATATTGATCTCACTGACAAGTTTACTTTTGCACAGTGCTGACCTATTTTCTGTCTTTTAGACATTACATTTCATTTCTGCCAACATGCTGTGTTCACTTGAAAGCAACTGGCAAGTTTTGACAAACCCAGTCTTATTTAGACAACTTTGGAAAATCCAATATTGACCCACATTTTTGTGTCTAGTATGAGTTAATGCCAAATATGACTGCACTATTGTATTTTACACTCATTTATAAAACTGAAAATAAATTAAAAGTCATCTGTATTGGCTTTTAGCTTTAAGTGACTTCAAAATTACTTTGAGATAGGAGTGGTCAAAAATCCATGTATTTAGGCAGAAGCTGAAGTCTTGTGTGAATTTCATTTAGCCTCATGAATTCTTGGATTTGATCTCTTAGGAAATTGGGCATGCTGAAGAAATGAAGATCTGTTGGGGGAGATAAGGCTGACCTTTGAGTAGATAGTGCTCTCCTATGATTCTTTGATTCTGCATGGCAGCATTATGAGCTCTTCTATGGACTAGCCTAATAATGAGCTCTTTTCTGACCATCCCTTCTGGAGCTTGGGGTGGGGGTGGGGTGCCACATCTTGAGAAGTGAATGTGTACAATCGGTGATAGGACAACTGCATGAGCAGGCTTCGTACTCTTGGCCTCTTTTTGACTGCTAAGAATTTGGAGAAGGCTACTAATGAAGGTAAGGTAATGAGCCAGTCCAAATCCCTTGCCGTCTGGCCGGGGGATTTGAGCCAGTCCACTTAACAGCCCCTAATTCTCTTCTTCACAACTGCAATAACATTTCCAACGGGAACAAAAAGGAAGTGAAGGAAACCACTTCAGTGGAAGGATCAATAGAAATTCAAGAGGTAGTTCGTAATGACCTTATGTGTGACACAAATGGAAATACCCTACACTCCTGGCATGCTT
>NC_045621.1:59902352-59907352 GCF_009829155.1 Mustela erminea | reverse complement strand
CCTTTCGCGGAATCATCGTGGTAAGAGCATTTCCACTTTTCTTATCCACTCTGGGGGACACCAACATCTTCTCCTCTTAAACCCCAAGCTGAAGGTAAAAATGACAAGCAGCACCCTTAGTGTTTGGAATTCCGGGCCCCTCGGGCCAGGAACGCAGCCTGTATATTTAACTCTAAGGAATTCACATAAAATACTGACATGTTTTTATTGTGGATATAGGGCAACTATTCTGAACATATAAAAGGAACTGCCTTTAAATATTTACAAGGAAAGGAAATACGGTTTAACCTCTTCTCCATTTGCCATCTCCGCTGGTATTTTTTTCTACCAAAGTTCTATGACATTTATTTCTTGGCAATGTTATGCTTTAAATTAAAAAAACGAAAACCTAAACATATTGTTTATATAAGCAGATTCTCTGATTCCATCTCTGTCTGCCACATTTTGGAGACATGGAATCTGACAACTAGGAATTTAGTTTACACTGCATCTGAAAAGTAGTGCACAGGCACTTTGTACTTTAAATCAGAAACAGGACAAATTCAATAGTTCTTTTAAAGATGTCTACAAAAGACCACAAATGTGATCTATAGAAAACTGTTTAAGATGTTAACACGAAGAACTGAACCACCAAATTAGTGAGTGATAGGAGGCTAGATCAAGTGTAGGAGCACAAGGAAATTTTGATTTCGGTTTGTGAATATTTCTGAAAAGACTAATTTTGGATCAAGTAGCAGTGATTCACAATTTGCTAAGCCTGCTGTGGGGACGTTTATAAAGGTAGTGTGGTTTCTATTTCTGCTCTCTGTAGTCTTATTGTCTGCTTTGCCTTGTGTAATACATGAACAGAATAAGCACTTCCTTATGTTACGCAATGACTGTTATTAGCTTCTCCACAAAGAAACTAAATATACCATATCATTTGGACATATTGAAAAATGGTATACATGTTAATCAAAATGCTTCCTATTTTACCAAATCCTCTCAAAAACAAGTAGCATAACATCTCATCACTTTTGTCTCACCATATTAATATGATTTTACAATACAGTTTTCAATTGATCCTTATACCATATTATTTTCAAGTCAATGCTATTAAATTGTAATATTTGGAAATTATCCAAGAATTAAATTATCAGCTCATACTATATATCAACACTTTAGAAGGCATTTTTCTTTTTTGTCTCTTTCCATATCTACTTGTTACCATTTCTGACCTCACCCATATGCACATAACACACTCTGTGTCTCCTTTCAATCCACCACTGTGGCACTAGAGAACTCTTGAAGAACACTATACAATAGGAAGCAAATGGCTGTTTGCCACTGACTGGATAGTAGAAGGTAGCGACGTACTCTTTACTGCTCCAACCCCGTCTAGGTACCATTAGCTTACTTTGCATCTGTCTTTTTTAAATCTCCTTGTCCTAGGTCAGTGGTCCTTCAATGCATAAATATTACCTAGAGATGCCTGTCGAAGGTTTCCTGGGCCCCAATCCCAGAGATTCTGACTCGGTAGATCCAGTAAGACACTACTTACATTTCTGTCAAGCTTATGGATGAGGCCAGAAACGCTGCTTTGAGGACCTTGAGTCTAGGGGTAAAAGAGTTTCTCCCAACAGATTTCAATGGGAAATTCAAGAAAACATCTGGGACTGAGTCACTCGGTTCTCATAGTGAACCAAAGTGATTTAGCTACCAACTAGAAATTAAAAGGGGAATAGTACTGCCAAAGTCATTTTAATCATTTTTAAATCATCCTTAGCTCTAAACAATGACTTATGCAGAGAGTGTGAATTCCAGTCAACGTGGACATGAATGCTGTGCAACTCAATTTGAAACAAGGATCTTTTTAATAAATATCATAAAAATAAACAGAAGTCATTGATGTGATAAAAAGATATTACATATATACATGATTTAGATCATCCCTTTTACCCTCACCTTTTCTTCAATTCAATCCATTTTTAGTGAAAATTTGCAATGAAAAACTTTATAAAAATATAACACAACCAATAAAATACCACAATGACATCTACATTCACATTATATTAAAATACCTTCATATATCATCATATCACCTGATGCTTAGCCAAATTATTCCAAATAATGCCAGAAGACTTTATCTAAATACAAGACATCTTAGGATAACCAAATATTCACTCAGTTCAATATAAGTGCATTTCATCTACTCAGTTCTGTAAAGAGCAAGTAATAAAGACACATTAATTCAGCAGTATTATGAGCCTAAGAAAATCACTTCTACCTACTGTTCTATTGACAGTCATTTCTACCAACCTAAGTCTACCGTAATTTGAAGACTCTTGTGTATGCCAGTTAAATGAGCTAAACTTGAGCCAGGATATCTGGAAACTCTGTAATTTGCTCTCAGTTTTGCTGGGAATATTAAACTGCTCTTAAAAAATAAAGTCTTAATTAAAAAATTGAGCCTGGATTATTAATAAATCAATACTTTGCTATAGTAGTTAAGTTTTTAATTTTAAGTAAGTAATGCTCAAGTCAATGGCTAAAATGATAAAACGGTCTTTCCCACCATTGAAATTGAAAGATTCTCTAACCTCTTCCTAACAGTGACATTTACATTACCACCTTGAGCTGGTTACTTTCCCACCAAAGCCATACAGTTTCAATTACCTATTTTCTACGTGGCTTGTGAAGCTGTAGGATCCATATTTGTACACTTCCTTTATTTTTAGAGAACATAATTTCTTTTCTAATAAATATGGTTGGATGATCAGATAAGACCCTCCTAAAGGACTGAAGGCCCTCCTAAGGGATTCACAAAATTAAATAGAAATATTCTTAAACTTGTTGGATGAGTTAATTCTATAGTGTCTAGAATCCCAATTGACCCTATTTGTATGTCATCCATACCAATTACAGGTGGATTCATCACATTCCTGCTTCTCTATATTTCATTTCTCTTCCTGGTATTCTTTAAGTCCTGACTTTAAAGGAATTTGAAGGAGGTAGAAGGGGTAGGCAGAAATGAGGATGGTCAGAAAGAACAGAAATCAACTAAATGGGCTTTATCATTGAGTAAATGATATTTTATTTTTATTTATCTTAAAATTGTTCTAATATCTTTATTTTCCTTAAAAACAAACAAACAAACAAAAAAATAAGCTTACTATCTGCAGAGTAACAATGCAAATGAAACTGTTCATGTGACAGTGAATAACACTGGGGAGGTACAAAAGCGGTTCTAAGCTATTCTCTCTAAACTATCCTAAGATTCTAAGCTGTTCTCTAATTCTAGGATATTCTCTAAACTTTTCTCTAATATTCTCTAATAGCTATTCTCTAAGATATTCTCTCTAATCTACAGAATGTGAAAGAGTTGTTAAATGTTAGTGACAGGTTTAGGTTTTTGGAATGGCACATCTATTATACACATATTTTCAGTTGGGAAATGATTTTAAGGATTTTATTGTTTGTAGATACATGGTCTCAGTGAATGAAAGGCTAATTATTCTTTTAAAAAAATCAAAACTAACAAACTAGTGAAAAGAAAAATAGTAGGTAATACTATTTCCACTACAATGTCTTATAATCCTTAGATTACAAAAATTATTTAAGAGTCTAATGGAATTATAAACTTCAAGTTTGAAAATATGGATGATATGAGGGTGCATTAGTAGATATTTAAGAATGTCTCTAGTATAAACATACATATAATCAATTTGATTCACATTATTGTAAAAACTCATGACTTTCACAATTCAAAGTGTTTTTATTCTTACTAAGGAAAGATAATGAGGCAAAATGTGAGTTCTACATTATCAGAGATTTATATATAAAAAGGTGAATTTACCATGTCTAGTTATAGTAAAGACAGTCACCATTTTCAAACATTTACTATGGACTTGGCACAGTGCTGAGTGGTTTCTTTATCTCATTGTATCTTTTCTTGTTTTTTTCTTTCATTTTTTTTTCACTGTATCTTTTCTATAGCCCTGTGAAGCCCGTGTTCATTTTGCAGAGGAGAAAGCTGAAGCTGAGCAAATTTAGCAGTTTATGCAAAATGAAATAGATAGTAAATAGTGAGGTGGGAATTTTAACTCAGTACATTGATTCTGAAGGCCATGTTCTTCACCATTACATTGTATTGTCTAAAGTCCCAACCGACCTAATATATATGTCACAGTGATTAACTATACGGACAACTATTGGGCATTGTTCGAAAACCATGACAGTGTCCTTAAATATTAGAGTGACAATATACCGCTTTGGGTTCCAGAACCATCTGGACTCCACTTTTGACCTATCAGGCTTAGTCAAATTTTCACAGCTGTTTAATTTAGTAGTAACAGTCGGCATTTAGTGGGTATACCATAGGGCTGGTGTTCACATTACTTACAATTATTCCCCACCACACCACCTATCAGTTGGTAAGTTAACATTATTTCCAGTTTCTAGAAGGAAGCAAACTTTAAAAAGAATATTACGGGGACGCCTGGGTGGCTCAGTTGGTTAAGCAGCTGCCTTCGGCTCAGGTCATGATCCCAGCGTCCTGGGATCGAGTCCCACATCGGGCTCCTTGCTTGGCAGGGAGCCTGCTTCTCCCTCTGCCTCTGCCTGCCATTCTGTCTGCCTGTGCTCGCTCTCTCCCCCTCTCTCTCTCTGATAAAAAAAAAAAAAAAAAAAAAAAGAATATTACGAAGATGAATGAACCTTTCACAACTGCTTAGAAGAAATATGCTTTCAAATCTCCCTCCTCATCTTCAACTATCACCCGGCTCTCCTTCATTATGAAGTACTATTAAAAGTATGTTATATTATAAGAAGATACTTATTTCTGCGTTCAAGAAACTCGTCTGAAATAGAGATAGTCTTCAATTTCCATTCGCAAAAAGCAATTCTATAGTAAAAGGTAAACACGGGATGCAGGAGTGTGCATCCCTGCATTTGATTCTTTGATTCATTCGTTCAAGTACGTTGAGAGGTCACTTGTTTCTGGCTATTGTCATTTTGACAGT